>NC_060193.1:30643752-30708036 GCF_021184085.1 Oncorhynchus gorbuscha | reverse complement strand
GTCTGTATCCCTCCATCCCTCTCTCCCACTCTCACCCGCTGTCTGTATCCTCCATCCCTCTCTCCCACTCTCACCCGCTGTCTGTATCCCTCCATCCCTCTCTCTCCACTCTCACCCGCTGTCTGTATCCCTCCATCCCTCTCCCACTCTCACCCGCTGTCTGTATCCCTCCCCGCTGTCTGTATCCCTCCCACTCTCCCACCATCCCACTCACCCGCTGTCTGTATCCCTCCATCCCCGCTCTCCTCCCACTCTCACCCGCTGTCTGTATCCCTCCATCCCTCTCTCCCACTCTCACCCGCTGTCTGTATCCCTCCATCCCACTCTCACCCGCTGTCTGTATCCCTCCATCCCTCTCTCACCCGCTGTCTGTATCCCTCCATCCCTCTCTCCCCACTCTCACCCGCTGTCTGTATCCCTCCATCCCACTCTCACCCGCTGTCTGTATCCCTCCATCCCTCTCTCTCTCCCACTCTCACCCGCTGTCTGTATCCCTCCATCCCTCTCTCCCACTCTCACCCGCTGTCTGTATCCCTCCATCCCTCCATCTCCCCACTCTCACCCGCTGTCTGTATCCCTCCATCCCTCTCCCACTCCATCCCTCTCTCCCCACTCTCACCCGCTGTCTGTATCCCTCCATCCCTCTCTCCCACTCTCACCCGCTGTCTGTATCCCTCCATCCCTCTCTCTCCCACTCTCACCCGCTGTCTGTATCCCTCCATCCCTCTCCCACTCTCACCCGCTGTCTGTATCCCTCCATCCCACTCTCACCCGCTGTCTGTATCCCTCCATCCTCTCTCCCACTCTCACCCGCTGTCTGTATCCCTCCATCCCACTCTCACCCGCTGTCTGTATCCTCCATCCCTGTATCTCCCACTCTCACCCGCTGTCTGTCTCCCTCTCTCCCACTCTCACCCGCTGTCTGTATCCCTCCATCCTCCCTCCCACTCTCACCCGCTGTCTGTATCCTCCATCCCTCTCTCCCACTCTCACCCGCTGTCTGTATCCCTCCATCCCTCTCCCCACTCTCACCCGCTGTCTGTATCCCTCCATCCCTCTCTCCCACTCTCACCCGCTGTCTGTATCCCTCCATCCCACTCTCACCCGCTGTCTGTATCCCTCCATCCCTCTCTCCACTCTCACCCACTGTCTGTATCCCTCCATCCCTCTCTCCCACTCTCACCCGCTGTCTGTATCCCTCCATCCCTCTCTCCCACTCTCACCCGCTGTCTGTATCCCTCCATCCCACTCTCACCCGCTGTCTGTATCCCTCCATCCCTCTCTCCCACTCTCACCCGCTGTCTGTATCCCTCCATCCCACTCCCATCCCTCTCACCCGCTGTCTGTATCCCTCCATCCCTCCCCACTCTCACCCGCTGTCTGTATCCCTCCATCCCTCTCTCCCACTCTCACCCGCTGTCTGTATCCCTCCATCCCACTCTCACCCGCTGTCTGTATCCCTCCATCCTCTCTCTCCCACTCTCACCCGCTGTCTGTATCCTCCATCCCACTCTCACCCGCCCCTCCAAAACTCCCACTCTCCCTGTCTGTACTCCTCCATCCTCTCTCCCACTTCTCACCCGCTGTCTGTATCCCCATCCCTCTCCCACTCACACCATCCCACTGTCTGTATCCCTCCATCCCTCTCTCACCCGCTGTCTGTATCCCTCCATCCCACTCTCACCCGCTGTCTGTATCCCTCCATCCCTCTCTCCCACTCTCACCCGCTGTCTGTATCCTCCATCCCTCTCTCCCACTCTCACCCGCTGTCTGTATCCCTCCATCCCTCTCTCCCACTCTCACCCGCTGTCTGTATCCCTCCATCCCTCTCCCCACTCTCACCCGCTGTCTGTATCCCTCCATCCATCCTCCCCGCTGTCTGTATCCCTCCACCCGCTGTCTGTATCCCTCCATCCCACTCCCACTCTCTCACCCGCTGTCTGTATCCTCCATCCTTTCTCTCTCACCCACCCGCTGTCTGTATCCCTCCATCCCTCTCTCCCACTCTCACCCGCTGTCTGTATCCCTCCATCCCTCTCTCCCCTCTCACCCGCTGTCTGTATCCCTCCATCCCTCTCTCCCCACTCTCACCCGCTGTCTGTATCCCCCATCCATCCCACTCTCACCCACTGTCTGTATCCCTCCATCCCTCTCTCCCACTCTCACCCGCTGTCTGTATCCCTCCATCCCTCTCCCCCAACCCGCTGTCTGTATCCCTCCATCCCTCCCACTCTCACCCGCTGTCTGTATCCCTCCATCCCTCTCTCCCACTCTCACCCGCTGTCTGTATCCCTCCATCCCTCTCTCCCACTCTCACCCGCTGTCTGTATCCCTCCATCCCACTCTCACCCGCTGTCTGTATCCCTCCATCCCTCTCTCCCACTCTCACCCGCTGTCTGTATCCTCCATCCCTCTCTCCCATCTCTCCCACCCGCTGTCTGTATCCCTCCATCCCACTCTCACCCGCTGTCTGTATCCCTCCATCCAAGACTCTCACCCGCTGTCTGTATCCCTCCATCCCTCTCCCACTCTCACCCGCTGTCTGTATCCCTCCATCCATCCCTCTCTCCCACTCTCACCCGCTGTCTGTATCCCTCCATCCCTCTCCCACTCTCACCCGCTGTCTGTATCCCCATCCCTCTCCATCCACTGTCTGTATCCTCATCCTCTCCCCACTCTCACCCGCTGTCTGTATCCCTCCATCCCTCTCTCCCACTCTCACCCGCTGTCTGTACCCGCTGTCTGTATCCCTCTCTCTCACCCGCTGTCTCCTCCATCCCTCTCCCACTCTCACCCGCTGTCCCCTCCATCCCACTCTCACCCGTTGTCTGTATCCCTCCATCCCTCTCCCTCTCACCCGCTGTCTGTATCCCTCCATCCCACTCTCACCCGCTGTCTGTATCTCCATCCCCGCTGTCTGTATCCCTCCATCCCACTCTCACCCGCTGTCTGTATCCCTCCATCCCTCTCCCACTCTCACCCGCTGTCTGTATCCCCATCCATCCATCCCTCTCTCCCCACTCTCACCCGCTGTCTGTATCCCTCCATCCCTCTCTCCCACTCTCACCCGCTGTCTGTATCCCTCCATCCTCTCTCCCACTCTCACCCGCTGTCTGTATCCCTCCATCCCTCTCTCCCACTCTCACCCGCTGTCTGTATCCCTCCATCCCTCTCTCCCACTCTCACCCGCTGTCTGTATCCCTCCATCCCTCTCTCCCTGTATCTCTCCCACTCTCACCCGCTGTCTGTATCCCTCCATCCCACTCTCACCCGCTGTCTGTATCCCTCCATCCCTCTCCCCCACTCTCACCCGCTGTCTGTATCCCTCCATCCCACTCTCACCCGCTGTCTGTATCCCTCCATCCCTCTCCCACTCTCACCCGCTGTCTGTATCCTCCATCCCTCTCTCCCACTCTCACCCGCTGTCTGTATCCCTCCATCCCTCTCCCACTCTCACCCGCTGTCTGTATCCCTCCATCCCTCTCTCCCACTCTCACCCGCTGTCTGTATCCCTCCATCCCACTCTCACCCGCTGTCTGTATCCCTCCATCCCTCTCCCACTCTCACCCGCTGTCTGTATCCCTCCATCCCTCTCTCACCCGCTGTCTGTATCCCTCCATCCCTCTCCCACTCTCACCCGCTGTCTGTATCCCTCCATCCCTCTCTCCCACTCTCACTGTCTGTATCCCTCCATCCCTCTCTCCCACTCTCACCCGCTGTCTGTATCCCTCCATCCATCTCTCTCCCACCCTCACCCGCTGTCTGTATCCCTCCATCCCTCTCCCACTCTCACCCGCTGTCTGTATCCCTCCATCCCACTCTCACCCGCTGTCTGTATCCCTCCATCCCCCGCTCTCCCCCACTCTCACCCGCTGTCTGTATCCCTCCATCCTCTCTCCCACTCTCACCCGCTGTCTGTATCCCTCCATCCCTCTCCCACTCTCACCCGCTGTCTGTATCCTCCATCCTCTCTCTCCCACTCTCACCCGCTGTCTGTATCCCTCCATCCCACTCTCACCCGCTGTCTGTATCCCTCCATCCCTCTCCCACTCTCACCCGCTGTCTGTATCCCTCCATCCCACTCTCACCCGCTGTCTGTATCCCTCCATCCCTCTCTCCCACTCTCACCCGCTGTCTGTATCCCTCCATCCCTCTCCCACTCTCACCCGCTGTCACCCCATCCCCTCTCACCTCACCCGCTGTCTGTATCCCTCCATCCCTCTCTCCCACTCTCACCCGCTGTCTGTATCCCTCCATCCCTCTCTCCCACTCTCACCCGCTGTCTGTATCCCTCCATCCCTCTCCCCCACTCTCACCCGCTGTCTCTATCCCTCCATCCCACTCTCACCCGCTGTCTGTATCCCTCCATCCCTCTCCCACTCTCACCGCTGTCTGTATCCCTCCATCCCTCTCTCCCACTCTCACCCGCTGTCTGTATCCCTCCATCCCTCTCTCCCACTCTCTCCACCCGCTGTCTGTATCCTCCATCCCTCTCTCTCCACTCTCACCCGCTGTCTGTATCCCCATCCATCCCACTCACCCGCTGTCCCTCCATCTCACCCGCTGTCTGTATCCCTCCATCCCACTCTCACCCGCTGTCTGTATCCCTCCATCCCTCTCTCCCACTCTCACCCGCTGTCTGTATCCCTCCATCCCTCTCCCATCCCTCCATCCCACTCTCACCCGCTGTCTGTATCCCTCCATCCCTCTCTCCCACTCTCACCCGCTGTCTGTATCCCTCCATCCCTCTCTCCCACTCTCACCCGCTGTCTGTATCCTCCATCCCTCTCTCCCACTCTCACCCGCTGTCTGTATCCCTCCATCCCACTCTCACCCGCTGTCTGTATCCCTCCATCCCTCTCTCCCAATCCACCCGCTGTCTGTATCCCTCCATCCCGCTCTCACCCGTGTCTGTATCCCCATCCATCCCACTCTCCACCCACTTCCACTGTCTGTATCCCTCCATCCCTCTCTCCCACTCTCACCCGCTGTCTGTATCCTCCATCCCTCTCCACTCTCACCCGCTGTCTGTATCCCTCCATCCCTCTCTCCCACTCTCACCCGCTGTCTGTATCCCTCCATCCCATCCCACTCTCACCCACTGTCTGTATCCCTCCATCCCTCTCTCCCACTCTCACCCGCTGTCTGTATCCCTCCATCCCATCTCACCCGCTGTCTGTATCCCTCCATCCCTCTCTCCCACTCTCACCGCTGTCTGTATCCCTCCATCCCTCTCTCTCACTCTCACTGTCTGTATCCCTCCATCCCTCTCTCCCACTCTCACCCGCTGTCTGTATCCCTCCATCCCTCTCTCCCCACTCTCACCCGCTGTCTGTATCCCTCCATCCCTCTCTCCCACTCTCACCCACTCTCACCCGCTGTCTGTATCCCTCCATCCCTCTCTCCCACTCTCACCCACTTCTGTCTGTATCCCTCCATCCCCCACTCTCACCCATGTCTGTATCCTCCATCCCTCTCCCCTCACTCTCACCCGCTGTCTGTATCCCTCCATCCCTCTCCCTTCTCTCACCCGCTGTCTCCCTCCATCTCTCACTCACCCTGTCTGTATCCCTCCATCCCTCTCACCCGCTGTCTGTATCCCTCCATCCCTCTCTCCCACTCTCACCCGCTGTCTGTATCCCTCCATCCCTCTCGCCCACTCTCACCCGCTGTCTGTATCCCTCCATCCCTCTCTCCCACTCTCACCCGCTGTCTGTATCCCTCCATCCCTCTCTCCCACTCTCACCCGCTGTCTGTATCCCTCCATCCCACTCTCACCCGCTGTCTGTATCCCTCCATCCCTCTCTCCCCGCTGTCTGTATCCCTCCATCCTCTCTCCCACTCTCACGCTGTCTGTATCCCTCCATCCCTCTCTCCCACTCTCACCCCCACTCTCACCCGCTGTCTGTCTCCCTCCTCCCACTCTATCCCTCTCATCCCTCTCTCCCACTCTCACCCGCTGTCTGTATCCCTCCATCCCACTCTCACCCGCTGTCTGTATCCCTCCATCCCTCTCTCCCACTCTCACCCACTGTCTGTATCCCTCCATCCCTCTCTCCCACTCTCACCCGCTGTCTGTATCCCTCCATCCCTCTCTCCCACTCTCACCCGCTGTCTGTATCCCTCTCTCCCACTCTCACCCGCTGTCTGTATCCCTCCATCCCTCTCTCCCACTCTCACCCGCTGTCTCTATCCCTCCATCCCACTCTCACCCGCTGTCTGTATCCCTCCATCCCTCTTTCCCACTCTCACCCGCTGTCTGTATCCCTCCATCCCTCTCTCCCACTCTCACCCGCTGTCTGTATCCCTCCATCCCTCTCCCCTCTCACCCACCTGCTGTCTGTATCCCTCCATCCCTCTCTCCCACTCTCACCCGCTGTCTGTATCCCTCCATCCCACTCTCACCCGCTGTCTGTATCCCTCCATCCCTCTCTCCCACTCTCACCCGCTGTCTGTATCCCTCCATCCCACTCTCACCCGCTGTCTGTATCCCTCCATCCCTCTCTCCCACTCTCACCCGCTGTCTCTATCCCTCCATCCCACTCTCACCCGCTGTCTGTATCCCTCCATCCCTCTCTCCCACTCTCACCCACTGTCTGTATCCCTCCATCCCTCTCTCCCACTCTCACCTGCTGTCTGTATCCCTCCATCCCTCTCTCCCACTATCACCCGCTGTCTGTATCCCTCCATCCCTCTCTCCCACTCTCACCCGCTGTCTGTATCCCTCCATCCCTCTCTCCCACTCTCACCCGCTGTCTGTATCCCTCCATCCCTCTCTCCCACTCTCACCCGCTGTCTGTATCCCTCCATCCCACTCTCACCCGCTGTCTGTATCCCTCCATCCCTCTCTCCCACTCTCACCCACTGTCTGTATCCCTCCATCCCTCTCTCCCACTCTCACCTGCTGTCTGTATCCCTCCATCCCTCTCTCCCACTCTCACCCGCTGTCTGTATCCCTCCATCCCTCTCTCCCACTCTCACCCGCTGTCTGTATCCTCCATCCCTCTCTCCCCCACTCTCACCCGCTGTCTGTATCCCTCCATCCCTCTCTCCCACTCTCACCCGCTGTCTGTATCCCTCCATCCCTCTCTCCCACTCTCACCCGCTGTCTGTATCCCTCCATCCCTCTCATCCCACTCTCTCATCCCTCTCCCTCTCACCCGCTGTCTGTATCCCTCCATCCCTCTGTATCCCTCCATCCCTCCATCCCTCCCCCACTCTCACCCGCTGTCTGTATCCCTCCATCCCACTCTCACCCGCTGTCTGTATCCCTCCATCCCTCTCTCCCACTCTCACCCACTGTCTGTATCCCTCCATCCCTCTCCCACTCTCACCTGCTGTCTGTATCCATCCATCCCTCTCTCCCACTCTCACCCGCTGTCTGTATCCCTCCATCCCTCTCTCCCACTCTCACCCGCTGTCTGTATCCCTCCATCCCTCTCCCCACTCTCACCCGCTGTCTGTATCCCTCCATCCCTCTCCCACTCTCACCCGCTGTCTGTATCCCTCCATCCCTCTCTTCCACTCTCACCCGCTGTCTGTATCCCCCTCCATCCCACTCTCACCCGCTGTCTGTATCCCTCCATCCCTCTCTCCCACTCTCACCCGCTGTCTGTATCCCTCCATCCCTCCCACTCACCCGCTGTCTGTATCCCTCCATCCCTCTCTCCCACTCTCACCCGCTGTCTGTATCCCTCCATCCCTCTCACCCCTGTCTGTATCTCCTCACCCACTGTCTGTATCCCTCCATCCCTCTCTCCCACTCTCACCCGCTGTCTGTATCCCTCCATCCCTCTCTCCCACTCTCACCCGCTGTCTGTATCCCTCCATCCCACTCTCACACGTTGTCTGTATCCCTCCATCCCTCTCTCCCACTCTCACCCGCTGTCTGTATCCCTCCATCCCACTCTCATCCGCTGTCTGTATCCCTCCATCCCTCTCGCCCACTCTCACCCGCTGTCTGTATCCCTCCATCCCTCTCTCCCACTCTCACCCGCTGTCTGTATCCCTCCATCCCACTCTCACACGTTGTCTGTATCCCTCCATCCCTCTGTCCCACTCTCACCCTCTGTCTGTATCCCTCCATCCCACTCTCACCCGCTGTCTGTATCCCTCCATCCCTCTCTCCCACTCTCACCCACTGTCTGTATCCCTCCATCCCTCTCTCCCACTCTCACCCGCTGTCTGTATCCCTCCATCCCTCTCTCCCACTCTCACCCGCTGTCTGTATCCCTCCATCCCTCTCTACCACTCTCACCCGCTGTCTGTATCCCTCCATCCCACTCTCACCCGTTGTCTGTATTCCTCCATCCCTCTCTCCCACTCTCACCCGCTGTCTGTATCCCTCCATCCCACTCTCACCCGCTGTCTGTATCCCTCCATCCAACTCTCCCACTCTCACACACTGTCTGTATCCCTCCATCCCTCTCTCCCGCTCTCACCCGCCGTCTGTATCCCTCCATCCCTCTCTCCCACTCTCACCCGCTGTCTGTATCCCTCCATCCCTCTCTCCCACTCTCACCCGCTGTCTGTATCCCTCCATCCCTCTCTCCCACTCTCACCCGCTGTCTGTATCCTCCATCCCTCTCTCCCACTCTCACCCGCTGTCTGTATCCCTCCATCCCACTCTCACCCGCTGTCTGTATCCCTCCATCCCTCTCTCCCACTCTCACCTGCTGTCTGTATCCCTCCATCCCACTCTCACCCGCTGTCTGTATCCCTCCATCCCTCTCTCCCACTCTCACCTGCTGTCTGTATCCCTCCATCCCACTCTCACCCGCTGTCTGTATCCCTCCATCCCTCTCTCCCACTCTCACCCGCTGTCTGTATCCCTCCATCCCGCTCTCCCACTCTCACCCGCTGTCTGTATCCCCCCATCCCTCTCTCCCACTCTCACCAGCTGTCTGTATCCCTCCATCCCTCTCTCCCACTCTCACCCGCTGTCTGTATCCCTCCATCCCACTCTCACCCGCTGTCTGTATCCCTCCATCCCTCTCTCCCACTCTCACCCGCTGTCTGTATACCTCCATCCCTCTCTCCCACTCTCACCCGCTGTCTGTATCCCTCCATCCTACTCTCACCCGCTGTCTGTATCCCTCCATCCCTCTCTCCCACTCTCACCCGCTGTCTGTATCCCTCCATCCCACTCTCACTCACCCGCTGTCTGTATCCCTCCATCCCACTCTCACCCTCTGTCTGTATCACTCCATCCCACTCTCACCCGCTGTCTGTATTCCTCCATCCCACTCTCAACCGCTGTCTGTATCCCTCCATCCCACTCTCACCCGCTGTCTGTATCCCTCCATCCCTCTCTCCCACTCTCACCCGCTGTCTGTATCCCTCCATCCCTCTCTCCCACTCTCACCCGCTGTCTGTATCCCTCCATCCCTCTCTCCCACTCTCACCCGCTGTCTGTATCCCTCCATCCCTCTGTCTCTCTTTCCCTCCTCTACATTACTATTGATGAATGAAATTCTGCCCGGTTAGGCGTCTTATGTGGTGGCTGAGTGTTCGCCTAATTTTACCGTGACCCAGATATGTTTTACCGCAAAGAAAAACATGCCAGCTATCGTTACCAGTGCTTCCACTTTACAGTGCTAGATGACAAAAAACCAAGCAATACATTCACAGTCAAGGACTTTGTAGGGACGTTGTGCACTAGTTCTATGCAGTAGCTTGCAGGTTCATTGAACCAGAGTACATTTGACTATTGTGGTGCAGACCCATAAATCAGTATTTAAGACATATTGGGCCGGTTTCCCGACCTAGGCCAGAATTTTAAAGCATGCTGAATGGAGATTCCCAGTTGAAAGTGCTTTTTAGTCCACAGCTAGGCTAAAAATGTGTCTGGACTGTCAACGTGTCGAGGTTCTGGAGCACTCTTCACCGCTCACTTCTCCTGAAGTCTGACGTCTGCATCGCCTCTCCGTCTCTAATGCCATGTTAATGTAATTAGAGTGTCTCACAGGGAACGCCGACTCAGGCTCTGTACCTCAGCCACTCTGTTTCTAACATCTGCAGAAGAGTAGGAGCCCCTCGCAAGTTATGAGTGGAAAACCTGGGTTTTTGTGAACAGCCCGAAAGTGTTCTATTACTCCTGTTTGTTCTCCTGCCACCGTTGATACAATATGCAGAGAATGAGAAGAATCACAACTTTCTTGTTGTCTCAGTCTCCCTCTCCCTCTCCCTCTCCGTCTCCCTCTCTCTCTCTCCCCCTCTCTCTCTCTCTCTCTCTCTCTCTCTCTCTCTCTCTGTCTGCTTCCATCCCTTTCTTCCCGCTCCCTCTCTCCCTCTCCCTCTCTCCTCTCCTGTCTGTCCCTCTCCCTCTCTCCCTCTCTCCCTCTCTCCTCTCTCCCGTCTGTCCGTCCCTCTCCCTCTCCCTCTCCCTCTCCTCTCCCTCTCCCTCTCCTCTCCTCTGTCTTTCTCTGTTTCTCTCTCTCTCGCTCTGTCTCTAATCTCCGTCTGTCTGTCTGTCTGTCTGTCTGTCTGTCTGTCTGTCTGTCTGTCTGTCTGTCTGTCTGTCTGTCTGGATATATTGGTCAGTGATTTTCTATTCCTGTTACAGTATGTCTCCCATTCCCAGCTTGCTTTTTAGTACTGTCTGTCTGTCTGTCTGTCTGTCTGTCTGTCTGTCTGTCTGTCTGTCTGTCTGTCTGTCTGTCTGTCTGTCTGTCTGTCTGTCTGTCTGTCTCTGTCTCTGTCTCTGTCTCTGTCTCTCTGTCTCTCTGTCTCTCTGTCTCTCTGTCTCTCTGTCTCTCTGTCTCTCTGTCTCTCTGTCTCTCTGTCTCTCTGTCTCTGTCTGTCTGTCTGTCTGTCTGTCTGTCTGTCTGTCTGTCTGTCTCTCGTCTCTCCTCTCTCTCTCTCTCTGTCTCTCCCCTCTCCCTCTCTGTCTCCCTCCTCTCCCTCTCTCCCTCTCTGTCTCCCCTCTCCCTCTCTGTCTCTCTCTCTCTCCCGCTCTGTCTCTCTCCTCCCCTTTCGTTTATGAAAAGACTGACCCCATATCGAAGCTGTTGACGTAACTCCTATTCTCCTTCCCTCTCACACTCTCGCCGTACCACCTCCTCTCCCCTCCCCCCATCAACCCCTCTCCCCAGGACGTCCACATAGTGAGTACGGACGAGAGCCAGGTGTTCCTGGCCCTGCAGGAGTGGTACCAGACAGACACCTACAACCTGTACCAGTCGGACCCGCAGGGCGTCTACTACTCCGTCGTGCTGGAGAACGTCCGCAGCGCCAAGCAGCCGGAAGAGAGCGCCCTTATAGACATACTGGAGGTGAGTCATGCGGCGCTCCGCTGTGGCTCTGTTGGCAAGAGTGATTGCAATGCCAAAAATTAGCCATGCCAAGGTCGTGGGTTCGATTCCCGCTACAAGTTCACATGATCTACTAAAATTGATGTACCACTGCAAGTCATTTTGGAAAGAAGTGTCTGCTAAATGGTATTGGTCTGGTAGAAATGGTCTGCTAAATGGTATTGAGAGCAGCACCCTGCCCCCTAGCTATAGGGCAGTATTATTACACCTTGACCAATGAGCGTGGTAGATGTGTGGTATGTTTCCCTCAAAAACCTTAACCTTGTGTGCTTTGGTGTGAGTCGTCACACACCTGCTTTAAGGCATTGTCATTTTATTCACTCATCTTTCTGAAAAACAAATGTGTGTGGCTCATTTGTAACCAAGATGGCATAGCAGTTCAGACGTCCTTTGTCCTCGTCTTGTCGTGTCGTATCCTGTATATATATATATTTACAACTTTTTTCACATACATTTTATTTTTATTTTCCATCAACTCATCTTCAAAACACTCTCCTGCAACCCGCCTCACCAATTTATATTTATAAAAAAGTATTATTTACCTCAAATCTGTAATCCTCCAAGAAGCTAGCCAGAAATTCCAAGAAGCTAGCCAGAAACTAGCCAGAAGCTAGCCAGAAGCTAGCACAGACGCTAATCCAGAAGCTAGTCAGAAGCTAGTTCAGAAGCTAGTTAGCTTCTTTACTGGCAAATCGTTAGTATTCAGCTAACCACGGTTTGTGGTCATCAGCTATCCTTTAGCTCGAAAATCTATCGGCAGTTTTGTACGGCATGGCTCGGAACGGAACATACCGGACCAATTTTTCTCCTCGCTTCATACTCATCGGCCCTCGCTTCATACTCGTCGCCAAACCCACTGGCTCCATGTCATCTACAAGACCCTGCTAGGTAAAGTCCCCCCTTATCTCAGCTCGCTGGTCACCATAGCATCTCCCACCTGTAGCACACGCTCGAGCAGGTATATCTCTCTAGTCACCCCCAAAACCAATTCTTTCTTTGGCCGCCTCTCCTTCCAGTTCTCTGCTGCCAATGACTGGAACGAACTACAAAAATCTCTGAAACTGGAAACACTTATCTCCCTCACTAGCTTTAAGCACCAACTGTCAGAGCAGCTCACAGATTACTGCACCTGTACATAGCCCACCTATAATTTAGCCCAATCAACTACCTCTTTCCCAACTGTATTTAATTTATTTATTTATTTTGCTCCTTTGCACCCCATTATTTTTATTTCTACTTTGCACATTCTTCCATTGCAAAACTACCATTCCAGTGTTTTACTTGCTATATTGTATTTACTTTGCAACCATGGCCTTTTTTGCCTTTACCTCCCTTCTCACCTCAATTGCTCACATTGTATATAGACTTGTTTATACTGTATGTTTGTTTCACTCCATGTGTAACAACTCTGTGTCGTTGTATGTGTCGAACTGTTTTGCTTTATCTTGGCCAGGTCGCAATTGTAAATGAGAACTTGTTCTCAACTTGCCTACCTGGTTAAATAAAGGTGAAATAAAAAAATAAAATGAAAAAATTCCGTAGCGTTGTTCCCACTCACTCAACTTCCATCGTTGCTAGTCATTGCCAAGGTAACAGTGGGTAGGTGGTCTCACCTCCATGTCAGCGGAGAGCGGTGTCTGGAACGCCTGTGGCCTTGAGTGGGTCTTAAAATGGCACTGGATCCTGCGTGCCTTCTAGACAGACAGCTTGCGTTGAAACACACAACATGAATGTATTAGAATGCCGTGCATTCAATAAGGAAGGTTCCACTATTTTTCCTGCCTCCCCCAATTGGGTTTTGAAGCAGTTTTCCGTTGTGTGATTGTAAGCAGTATACACACTCCTTTTGATGTAAAAAAAAAAAGAAAAATCCCACATGGGTGAGATACGTCGTTTTCACTTTCCATATTTTATTAGTTGTTTTTGGTTAAGCCATCATTCATTGGGTTTGTTTTGACAAGGTCTCCCGGCGGAGGGAAGTCAAACAGAGCGAGGGAAGAGTAAAGAAAGAGAGGAGGAAGTGTTAGAGGAGGAGAGGCAGTGGCCCGTGGAGTTGAGGGCCAGCACTGCAGAACTCATTTCCTCTCCTCCTTTCCTCTCCTCTCGCACCTCTAGCCCCGGGCCACACTGTCATCACAGAGAGAGAGAGAGATTGAGAAAGAGAGGTAAAAGAGACAGAGCGAGGGACATAGGAGAGAGAGCTGCATAAGCTACCCCTCTTCATTTATGAGAGAGAGAGAGAGAGGGGGGGTGATGCAGAAGGAGTGAGGAGATAAACCTCAAATTGAAAAACTCTCTAACCCGTGAGTTGATCACAGCTACATTTTGTGAGTGAGGGTGTGACAATGTAAAGGCCAGAGTTACAGTACTGTAAAGCAAGTGGGAGACATACTGTAACAGGAATAGAAAATCACTGACCAATATATCCTGTCCTTGGTCACTCGTTCCTGCATTAGAGTCCACTTCCGGCCCAAATCAGTCAGTCAGTCAGTCAGTCAGTCAGTCAGTCAGTCAGTCAGTCAGTCAGTCAGACAGACAGACAGACAGACAGACAGACAGACAGACAGACAGACAGACAGACAGACAGACAGACAGACAGACAGACAGACAGACAGACAGACAGACAGACAGACAGACAGACAGACAGACAGACAGACAGACAGACAGACAGACAGACAGACAGACAGACAGACAGACAGACAGACAGACAGACAGACAGACAGACAGACAGACAGACAGACAGACAGACAGACAAGAGTATTGCAGAGAGAGAGCAAGAGAAAGTTCGAAGGAGACATGTTGTTTAATTCCCTCTTCCCCTTACCTAGACTCTCTTGACAGGCCGGCCGACTGACCCAGAATCAGCAGCAGTTACATTATAGATAGGTGTGTCTAGAGATACATGCTCTTTTGTATTGTCTCTGTGTGGTTCTGTCTCCAACAGTCTGATCTCTGAGCAGTCTTCTGTAACAAGCCTGTGCTTTTAATAAATAGCTAGGACCCGTACAAACAGATCCCACATCAGTATTAAACCTTCCCATAATATCATAACTGAGACGTTTGTTGTAATTTGTTTCCAGGTCCGCGGGGTCAAAGGCGTCTTCTTGGCCAATCAGAAGGTGGATGGCAAAGTGACGACTCTCATCACCTATAACAAAGGCCGAGACTGGGAACCCCTTGCCCCGCCTACCATTGACATGAACGGCAAGCCAGTCACCTGCCAATCAGTAAGGAACCCATGCACTACCTACATACATTCTACCAGACCTGCACTACCTACATACCTTCTACTAGACCTGCACTACCTACATACATTATACCAGACCTGCACTACCTACATACATTCTACCAGACCTGCACTACCTACATACATTCTACCAGACTTGCACTACCTACATACATTCTACCAGACCTGCACTACCTACATACATTATACCAGACCTGTACTACCTACATACATTCTACCAGACCTGCACTACCTACATACATTATACCAGACCTGCACTACCTACATACATTCTACCAGACCTGCACAACCTACATACATTATACCAGACCTGCACTACCTACATACATTATACCAGACCTGCACTACCTACATACATTCTACCAGACCTGCACTACCTACATACATTCTTCCAGACCTGCACTACCTACATACATTCTACCAGACCTGCACTACCGACATACATTATACCAGACCTGCACAACCTACATACATTCTACCAGACCTGCACTACCTACATACATTCTACCAGACCTGCACTACCTACATACATTCTACCAGACCTGCACTACCTACATACATTCTACCAGACCTGCACTACCGACATACATTATACCAGACCTGCACTACCTACATACATTCTATTCAGAGTGATATACAGGAGCAATTAGGATTAAGTGCCTTGCTCAAAATCAGCAGATTTTTTACCCTGTCGGCTCGGAGATTCAAAGCAGCGACCTTTCGGTTACTCGTCCAGCGCTCTTAACTGTTAGACGTCCTGCCTTCCGCACATACAGCAACCTTCACCAATCCAGTCCATAGGCCTACATATAAGTGATTACTTCTAGGATGGAAGGAAAGAAGGATGCAGTTTTGAAGCATTGGAATAGGCCTGAACATGGTCTTTTCAGGGCTCATACGAAGTCATACGAAGTACGCCTATAGCCATGTAACATAGACAGAGAGAGGGGCCACTTTTCAAATCGAACCATCAATCAATCTGACAGAGTTCCACATAGACAGAGATATCATCTTCATGCGTTGGGTACAGGGAGTCATAAAGACAGGCACAAAGCCAGGGAATGAGACACTGACAGACTGACACCCATATCTCACCATAACGACCGCCTATAACACAAATCGGCCATTTTAGAACACCCATGTCTCAGGGCGACTACGACCCCCATTCCACCGTCCTTGTTTATCCACGCCCCGCCCCGGCCGTTGCGGTGAAACCAGGTTCCAGGTCCGACAGACAGCTTTATATCCCCTAACAACAACACTTGTCACCCCACGGTGTCGCCAAGATGTCAAAAGTGGTGTAACGCGAACAATGCTACGACTATACCTTCATGACCTGTCTCAAAGCACACTAGAAGAGTAATGGCCATTGAATAGAAGGATGGCGGTTTGTAAATGACTATTAAAAGAATCCATGTACCTTAGATTAATGTGGGTAATCTTTGTTTAATCTACTGCCTAATAGCGCAGCAAAGTCCTTTTAAATTGGCTTCTTTTTTTCCCGTAAGTGATTTACTGTTTAGCGTTGCAAGGGCCAGATACAAGCGATTTGACTCAGTGCAGGTGCAACGTGATACCATCTGTACTGGGGCTAGGCTAGCCAGGGCAGCTAATGTTTTACTGACATGGGAAGAGTGTAGGCTTAGAGGGAGAGAGAGGGAGAGAGAGAGAGAGAGAGAGAGAGAGAGAGAGAGAGAGAGAGAGAGAGAGAGAGAGAGAGAGAGAGAGAGAGAGAGAGAGAGAGAGAGAGAGAGAGAGAGAGAGAGAGACCCCACCTGTAAAATGGGCAGTCTTTGTTGGTTTAACTTTAAAAACTGGCCTAACGCCATTGTCGTTATACTGCCATGAGAGTTTCAAAGTTCCTTGACGGCTCGTGAAGGAGGCATGAAAGGTGGCTTTGAAAGATGGTTCGTGTTGACGGGCCTGCACGGTGCTTTAGGGAGGCACTTAACCCCGTGTGTACAGCCGGAGTCATAGCAACAGGGTTAACGAGGAGAGACAGCATCACGCTAACATACAGGGCCATCTAATGCAGAGTCGTGAATAAATAACAACAGAGAGAGGAGAGGAAGACGGGAAGAAGAGGGGAAAGTGGAGAGAAAGGCTTAAGATTGACACACAAAGAGCGGTGTGAGTCACTCAGTAAAAACACTAAACACACACACTTTGTCCCCTCAGTCACTCTCCACTCAGATGGATGTCAACACACACACTTTGTCCCCTCAGTCACTCTCCACTCAGATGGATGTCAACACACACACTTTGTCCCCTCAGTCACTCTCCACTCAGATGGATGTCAACACACACACTCGCATGTCACGAACACACACACACAATTAACGTACACCCCCACCCGCACACACCACGTAAAACATTCCTTGACCAATATACAGTACCAGTCAAAAGTTTGGACACATCTACTCATTCAAGGGTTTTTCTTTATTTTTACTATTTTCTACATTATAGAATAATAGTGAAGACATCAGAACTATGAAATAACGCATATGGAATGATGTAGTAACCAAAAATATATTTTAGATATTAGATTCCTCAAAGTAGCCACCCTTTGCCTTGATGACAGCGTTGCACACGCTTGGCATTCTCTCAACCAGGTTCATGAGGTAGTCACCTGGAATGCATTTAAATTAACAGGTGTGCCTTGTTCAAATTTAATTTGTGGAATTTCTTTCCTTTTTAATGCATTTGAACCAATCAGTTGTGTTGTGACATGGTGGAGGTGTCATGCAGGTGAAAGAGGACCCAAAAGCGACTTAACAGAAACAGAGTTTATTCAAGTCCAAACAGGGAATAACAGAAATCCTCTAGTCTGTAGAGGGGAATAACAGGAGAAGCGGCCACAGACTGCAGGTCGCTTCGGGTAGGCGCAGGCCGTAGTTGACAGAGACACCTGCTCACACGCAGCATCTGATGAAGGCAAAAAACACGACAGGACAGGGCGATACACAATCACAGCAAAAACACGACAGGACAGGGCGATACACAATCACAGCACGGTGAATTCTAAACAAGGAACCGACAGGACAGGAACGGAACACAAAGGAATAAATAGGGACTCCAATCAGGGAAAGGATCGGGAACAGGTGTGGGAAGACTAAATGATGATTAGGGAATAGGAACAGCTGGGAGCAGGAACGGAACGATAGAGAGAAGAGAGAGCGAGAGAGTGAGAGAGGGAGGGGAGAGAGAGGGATAGAAAGAGGGAAAGAACCTAATAAGACCAGCAGAGGGAAACGAATAGAATGGGGAGCACAGGGACAAGACATGATAATAAATGACAAACATGACAGTACCCCCACTCACCGAGCGCCTCCTGGCGCACTCGAGGAGGAATCCTGGCGGCAACGGAGGAAATCATCGATGAGTGAACGGTCCAGCACGTCCCGAGACGGAACCCAACTCCTCTCCTCAGGACCGTAACCCTCCCAATCCACTAAGTATTGGTGACCCCGTCCCCGAGAACGCATGTCCATGATCTTATGTACCTTGTAAATAGGTGCGCTCTCGACAAGGACGGGAGGGGGAGGGAAGACGAACGGGGGTGCGAAGAAAGGGCTTAACACAGGAGACATGGAAGACAGGATGGACGCGACGAAGATGTCGCGGAAGAAGCAGTCGCACAGCGACAGGATTGACGACCTGGGAGACACGGAACGGACCAATGAACCGCGGAGTCAACTTACGAGAAGCTGTCGTAAGAGGAAGGTTGCGAGTGGAAAGCCACACTCTCTGGCCGCAACAATACCTTGGACTCTTAATCCTGCGTTTATTGGCGGCTCTCACCGTCTGTGCCCTGTAACGGCAAAGTGCAGACCTCACCCTCCTCCAGGTGCGCTCACAACGTTGGACAAACGCTTGAGCGGAGGGAACGCTGGACTCGGCAAGCTGGGATGAGAACAGAGGAGGCTGGTAACCCAGACTACTCTGAAACGGAGATAACCCGGTAGCAGACGAAGGAAGCGAATTGTGAGCGTATTCTGCCCAGGGGAGCTGTTCTGCCCAAGACGCAGGGTTTCTGAAAGAAAGGCTGCGTAGTATGCGACCAATCGTCTGATTGGCCCTCTCTGCTTGACCGTTAGACTGGGGATGAAACCCGGAAGAGAGACTGACGGACGCACCAATCAAACGACAGAACTCCCTCCAAAACTGTGACGTGAATTGCGGGCCTCTGTCTGAAACGGCGTCTAACGGAAGGCCATGAATTCTGAATACATTCTCAATAATGATTTGTGCCGTCTCCTTAGCGGAAGGAAGTTTAGCGAGGGGAATGAAATGTGCCGCCTTAGAGAACCTATCGACAACCGTAAGAATCACAGTCTTCCCCGCAGACAAAGGCAGACCGGTAATGAAGTCTAAGGCGATGTGAGACCATGGTCGAGAAGGAATGGGGAGCGGTCTGAGACGACCGGCAGGAGGAGAGTTACCCGACTTAGTCTGCGCGCAGTCCGAACAAGCAGCCACGAAACGGCGCGTGTCACGCTCCTGAGTCGGCCACCAAAAGCGCTGGCGAATAGACGCAAGAGTGCCTCGAACACCGGGATGACCAGCTAACTTGGCAGAGTGAGCCCACTGAAGAACAGCCAGACGAGTGGAAACAGGAACGAAAAGGAGGTTACTAGGACAAGCGCGCGGCGACGCAGTGTGCGTGAGTGCTTGCTTAACCTGTCTTTCAATTCCCAGACTGTTAACCCGACAACACGCCCATAAGGAAGAATCCCTCGGGATCAGTAGAAGCCACAGAAGAACTAAACAGACGGGATAAGGCATCAGGCTTGGTGTTCTTGCTACCCGGACGGTAAGAAATCACAAACTCGAAACGAGCGAAAACAACGCCCAACGAGCTTGACGGGCATTAAGTCGTTTGGCAGAACGGATGTACTCAAGGTTCTTATGGTCTGTCCAAACGACAAAAGGAACGGTCGCCCCTCCAACCACTGTCGCCATTCGCCTAGGGCTAAGCGGATGGCGAGCAGTTCACGGTTACCCACATCATAGTTGCGCTCAGATGGCGACAGGCGATGAGAAAAATAAGCGCAAGGATGAACCTTATCGTCAGACTGGAAGCGCTGGGATAGAATGGCTCCCACGCCTACCTCTGAAGCGTCAACCTCGACAATGAATTGTCTAGTGACGTCAGGAGTAACGAGGATAGGAGCGGACGTAAAACGTTCTTTTAGAAGATCAAAAGCTCCTGGGCGGAACCGGACCACTTAAAACACGTCTTGACAGAAGTAAGAGCTGTGAGAGGGGCAGCAACTTGACCGAAATTACGAATGAAACGCCGATAGAAATTAGCGAAACCTAAAAAGCGCTGCAACTCGACACGTGACCTTGGAACGGGCCAATCACTGACAGCTTGGACCTTAGCGGAATCCATCTGAATGCCTTCAGCGGAAATAACGGAACCGAGAAAAGTAACGGAGGAGACATGAAAAGAGCACTTCTCAGCCTTTACGTAGAGACAATTCTCTAAAAGGCGCTGTAGAACACGTCGAACGTGCTGAACATGAATCTCGAGTGACGGAGAAAAAAATCAGGATATCGTCAAGATAGACAAAAACAAAGATGTTCAGCATGTCTCTCAGAACATCATTAACTAATGCCTGAAAAACAGCTGGCGCATTGGCGAGACCGAACGGCAGAACCCGGTACTCAAAATGCCCTAACGGAGTGTTAAACGCCGTTTTCCACTCGTCCCCCTCTCTGATGCGCACGAGATGGTAAGCGTTACGAAGGTCCAACTTAGTAAAGCACCTGGCTCCCTGCAGAATCTCGAAGGCTGATGACATAAGGGGAAGCGGATAACGATTCTTAACCGTTATGTCATTCAGCCCTCGATAATCCACGCAGGGGCGCAGAGTACCGTCCTTCTTCTTAACAAAAAGAACCCCGCCCCGGCCGGAGAGGAAGAAGGCACTATGGTACCGGCGTCAAGAGACACAGACAAATAATCCTCGAGAGCCTTACGTTCGGGAGCCGACAGAGAGTATAGTCTACCTCGAGGAGGAGTGGTCCCCGGAAGGAGATCAATACTACAATCATACGACCGGTGAGGAGGAAGGGAGTTGGCTCGGGACCGACTGAAGACCGTGCGCAGATCATGATATTCCTCCGGCACTCCTGTCAAATCGCCAGGTTCCTCCTGAGAAGTAGGGACAGAAGAAACGGGAGGGATGGCAGACATTAAACACTTCACATGACAAGAAACGTTCCAGGATAGGATAGAATTACTAGACCAATTAATAGAAGGATTATGACATACTAGCCAGGGATGACCCAAAACAACAGGTGTAAACGGTGAACGGAAAATCAAAAAAGAAATAGTCTCACTGTGGTTACCAGATACTGTGAGGGTTAAAGGTAGTGTCTCAAATCTGATACTGGGAAGATGACTACCATCTAAGGCGAACATGGGCGTAGGCTTCTCTAACTCTCTGAAAGGAATGTCATGTTTCCGAACCCATGCTTCGTCCATGAAACAACCCTCAGCCCCAGAGTCTATCAAGGCACTACATGTAGCACCCGAACCGGTCCAGCGTAGATGGACCGACAAAGTAGTACAGGACTTTGATGGAGAGACTTGAGTAGTTGCGCTCACCTGTAGCCCTCCGCTTACAGATGAGCTCTGGCTTTTACTGGACATGAATTAACAAAATGTCCAGCAACTCCGCAATAGAGGCACAGGCGGTTGGTGATCCTCCGTTCCCTCTCCTTAGTCGAGATGCGAATCCCTCCCAGCTGCATGGGCTCAGTCTCAAAGCCAGAGGAGGGAGATGGTTGCGATGCGGAGCAGGGAAACACCGTTGATGCGAGCTCTCTTCCACGAGCCCGGTGACGAAGATCTACCCGTCGTTCTATGCGGATGGCGAGAGCAATCAAAGAGTCCACATCTGAAGGAACCTCCCGGGAGAGAATCTCATCCTTAACCACTGCGTGGAGTCCGACCAGAAAACGAGCGAGCAGCGCCGGCTCGTTCCACTCACTAGAGGCAGCAAGAGTGCGAAACTCAATAGAATAATCCGTTATGGACCGTTCACCTTGGCATAAGGAAGCCAGGGCCCTAGAAGCCTCCCCACCAAAAACTGAACGGTCAAAAACCCGAATCATCTCCTCTTTAAAGTTCTGGAACTTGTTAGAGCAATCAGCCCTTGCCTCCCAGATAGCTGTGCCCCATTCTCGAGCCCGGCCAGTAAGGAGTGAAATGACGTAAGCAACCCGAGCTCTCTCTCTAGAGTATGTGTTGGGTTGGAGAGAGAACACAATCTCACACTGCGTGAGAAAGGAGCGGCATTCAGTGGGCTGCCCGGAGTAGCAAGGTGGGTTATTAACCCTAGGTTCTGGAGGCTCGGCAGGCCAGGAAGTAACAGGTGGCACGAGACGTAGACTCTGGAACTGTCCAGAGAGGTCGGAAACCTGAGCGGCCAGGTTCTCCACGGCATGGCGAGCAGCAGACAATTCCTGCTCGTGTCTGCCGAGCATGGCTCCTTGGATCTCGACGGCAGTGTAACGAGCGTCTGAAGTCGCTGGGTCCATTCCTTGGTCGGTTCCTTCTGTCATGCAGGTGAAAGAGGACCCAAAAGCGACTTAACAGAAACAGAGTTTATTCAAGTCCAAACAGGGAATAACAGAAATCCTCTAGTCTGTAGAGGGGAATAACAGGAGAAGCGGCCACAGACTGCAGGTCGCCGGTAGGCGCAGGCCGTAGTTGACAGAGACACCTGCTCACACGCAGCATCTGATGAAGGCAAAAACACGACAGGACAGGGCGATACACAATCACAGCAAAAACACGACAGGACAGGGCGATACACAATCACAGCACGGTGAATTCTAAACAAGGAACCGACAGGACAGGAACGGAACACAAAGGAATAAATAGGGACTCCAATCAGGGGAAAGGATCGGGAACAGGTGTGGGAAGACTAAATGATGATTAGGGGAATAGGAACAGCTGGGAGCAGGAACGGAACGATAGAGAGAAGAGAGAGCGAGGGAGTGAGAGAGGGAGGGGGAGAGAGAGGGATAGAAAGAGGGAAAGAACCTAATAAGACCAGCAGAGGGAAACGAATAGAATGGGGAGCACAGGGACAAGACATGATAATAAATGACAAACATGACAGGAGGTGCTATACAGAATATAGCCCTATTTGGTAAAAGACCAAGTCCATATTATGGCAAGAACAGCTCAAATAGGCAAAGAGAAACAACAGTCCATCATTACGTTAAGACACGAAGGTCAGTCAATCTGGTAAATGTTAGTAAGTTTGAAAGTTTCTTCAAAGGCAGTCGCAAAAACCATCAAGCACTATGATGAAACTGGCTCTCATGAAGACCTAGTTACCTCTGCTGCAGAGGATAAGTTCATTAGAACTGCACCTCAGAAATTGCAGCCCAAATAAATGCTTCAGAGAGTTCAAGTAACAGACACATCTCAACATCAATTGTTCAAAGGAGACTGCGTGAATCAGGCCCTCATGGTCGAATTGCTGCAAAGAAATCACTACTAAAGGACACCAATAATAAGAAGAGACTTGCTTGGGCCAAGAACCACGAGCAATGGCCATTCAACCAATAGCACAATGACCAAAAAACACACCTCCATACTGTGTAAGGGCTATTTGACCAAGGAGAGTGATGGTGCTGCATCACATTACCTGACCTCCACAATCACCTGACCTCAAACCAATCGAGATGGTTTGGGAGGACTTGGACCACAGAGTGAAGTCAAATCAGCCAACAAGTGCTCAGCATATGTAGGAACTCCTCAAGACCGATGGAAAAGCATTCCTCGTGAAGCTGGTTGAGAGAGTGCCATCAAGGAAAAAGGGTGCCTACTTTGAAAAATCTCAAATCTCAAATATATTTTGATTTGTTTGACACTTTTTTGGTTACTTCTGTCTTATTTCATAGTTTTGATGTCTTCACTATTATTCTACAATGTAGAAACTAGTCAAAATAATGTACTGTAATGGTCCTGTAATGGTCCTACTCCCTAAATGTCCCAATACAAATTACAGTCCAACAGAATGTCACTCCACCCGTCAGAAACTCTTTGGTTTTGTCTCTCCCCGGGTGATTTGGTTTGCTTAACAAACATTACAGGAACATTACAGGAACTGCTGCGACTCTTTAGCCTATTAGCCGAATATGCTGCGGTGTTGAGCAAAGTGATAAGGGAGGGAGAGTGAGAGAGGGAGAGAGAGGGAGAGCGAGGGGGCGTGAGAGAGACAGAGAGGGAGAAATCTGGGTTGATATGGCTGGGTTACACACAAGGCCACCTAAACAGTAACAAACTCCAACAGACAAACAGGACTTACAGTTCCCAAAACATACTGTCCTTTAATTTTCCATAAACTCTCTCTGTCCCGTCTTCTAGCCTGACTGTCACCTCCACCTCCACCTGCGCTGGGCTGACAACCCTTACGTATCAGGGACCGTCCACACCAAAGACTCCGCCCCCGGACTCATCATGGGTGCAGGTGAGTAACCACGACAACCACCGCCCAGTTACATCATTACTGAAGTGGCCATTAGCTTTACTTATTATTATCTGTATGTGACACTGTAATAGCTTCTGTCTAGGGTCACTAACACTAGGACCCCCTCACAGTTTGCTAGTGAACAGGCTCTGGCTAGGCCTTTTAGTCTAAGTAAGGTTTAGCCTACTTGTTCTAGTTCTAGGGATTACAGCCCCATTATAGGAAGGCAGCTCTGAGCCTGTTGTTTTGCTAGCTCTATGTGCTGTAGTACAATGGAGCCCTCAGGCAGACAGTGGGGCCCCTAAAGCAGGCTGGACATAATGCATGCTTACGTCATGCAGACAGTGGGGCCCCTAAACAAGGCTGGACATAATGCATGCTTACGTCATGCAGACAGTGGGGCCCCTAAACAAGGCTGGACATAATGCATGCTTACGTCAGGCAGACAGTGGGGCCCCTAAAGCAGGCTGGACATAATGCATGCTTACATCAGGCAGACAGTGGGGCCCCTAAACAAGGCTGGACATAATGCATGCTTACGTCATGCAGACAGTGGGGCCCCTAAACAAGGCTGGACATAATGCATGCTTACATCAGGCAGACAGTGGGGCCCCTAAACAAGACTGGACATAATGCAGGCTTACCTCAGGCAGACACGGTGAAGGAGATCTAGTCGTGGTGCTATGTGTGTGTTCCACGGTTCATCAAGCACACTATCCACCAAAACGTTCCCGGGGTGCTCTATTTTTGACAAACCCACAGTATCTGGATTTAAAACATCCCGCTCCTCTAGACGACCTGGATTTACCCCAGAAAGGCAGTGGGTTAGAGGAATGGAGGAGTACTTCAACCCCAGAGAAGAGTTCATTGCAAGTCATTGCTGCTTTTATCTATTGAATATTTGGCATTTCTGTGTGGGCACCCCTGGAGGAAAGCTAAAATAGGGGTCTGTAGGGAAGGGGATAAGTGGGCTGCCTCATCTCCTGAGTGAGTACGAGATGCCTCGACATTCCTTGCATCCCCCCTCCTCTCTTCCCTTATTCCCACTGTTAAGAACGAGAGGAAAATTACCCTCCATCTGAAATGATTTGTCGGCGCAGGAGGCTTTGATCCAACAGATCACCCCCTCCTCCCTAATTTTTACTTCTTCACTCTCTTTTTTATCAAAATGAGACAGTTGGAAGAGCATTTTCGTTCTCGACGCTGTGTTCAAAGGGAGAGCATTAATAGCCTGGAGATCCCTGTGCTCGTACAAAAAAGGGTTCCAAAAGAGTTCTTTGGCTGTCCCCATAAGAGAACCCTTTTTTGGTTCCAGGTAG
Source organism: Oncorhynchus gorbuscha (assembly GCF_021184085.1). NCBI lineage: Eukaryota > Metazoa > Chordata > Actinopteri > Salmoniformes > Salmonidae > Oncorhynchus > Oncorhynchus gorbuscha. The sequence goes on along the minus strand of NC_060193.1, from coordinate 30,682,661 downwards.
GAAAGGGTTTAACCTGGAGCCAAAAGGGTTCTACCTGGAAACAATAAGGTTTCTTCAAAGAGTTCTCCTATGGGGACAGCCAATGAATCCTTTTAGGTTTTAGAAATCACATTTTATTTGTAGTGCTGTGACTAGGGCTGTTACGTGACCGTATTACCGCCACACCGGCGGTCACGAGTCATGATGGCAGTCAAATTCCATGTGACCGCTTAGTCATGGTAATTGGGCCTACCTGGTACTCCGCACTCTATTGTCCCTCTAAACAATGTACAAATGGTTAAAGTACACAAGGGAAAATAAATAAGCATAAATATGGGTTGTATTTACAATGGTGTTTGTTCTTCATTGGTTGGCCTTTTCTTGTGGCAACAGGTCACAAATCTTGCTGCTGTGATGGCACACTGTGGTATTTCACCCAGTGGATATGGGAGTTTATCGAAATTGGATTTGTTTTCGAATTCTTTGTGGAGCTTTGTAATCTGAGGGAAATATGTCTCTCTAATACATTGGGCAGGAGGTTAGGAAGTGCAGCTCAGTTTCCACCTCATTTTGTGGGCAGTGAGCACATAGCCTGTCTTCTCTTGAGAGCCATGTCTGCCTATGGCGGCCTTTCTCAAAAGCAAGGCTATGCTCACTGAGTCTGTACATAGTCAAAGCTTTCCTTAGGTTTGGGTCAGTCACAGTGGTCAGGTATTCTGCCACGTTGTACTTTCTGTTTAGGGTCAAATTGCATTCCAGTTTGCTCAGTTTTTTTGTTAATTCTTTCCAATGTGTCAAGTAATTATCTTTTTGTTTTCTCATGATTTGGTTGGGTCTAATTGTGCTCCCTCTTGCTCTCTCTCTCTCTGTCTCTCTCTCTCTCTGTCTCTCTCTCTCTGTATCTCTCTCTCTCTCTCTCTGTTTGTCTCTCTGTCTCTCTCGGTCTCTGTCTCTGTCTCTGTCTCTCTGTCTCTCTCTCTGTCTCTATGTCTCTCTGTCTCTCTCCTCTCTCTCTCTCTCTCTCTCTCTTTGTCAGGTAACCTGGGATCCCAGCTGGTGGAGTATAAAGAAGAGATGTACATCACCTCTGACTGTGGGAAAACTTGGAGACAGGTGAGTCTCTCCCCACCTCCCTGTATACCTCCCTCCACACCTCTCTCTCCCTCCCTCCATACTTCCCTCCCCACTTCTCTCCCCACCTCCCTCCATACTTCCCTCCCTCCCCACCTCCCTCACCACTTCTCTCCTCACGTCCCACCTCCCTCACCACTTCTCTCCCCACCTCCCTCCATACTTTCCTCCCCACCTCCCTCCCTCACCACCTCCCTCCCCCACCTCTCTCCTCACCTCTCTACTCACATCCCTCCATACTTCCCTCCCTCCCCACTTCTCTCCCCCTCCCTCCTCCCTCCGTACGTCCCTCCCCACCTCTCTCCTCAGATCCCTCCCTCCCCACCTGCCTCCCCACCTCTCTCCTCACCTCTCTCCTCACGTCCCTCCCTCCCTCCCCACCTCCTTCCCCACCTCTCTCCTCACGTCCCTCCTCACATCCCTACCTCTCTCCCTCACCTCTCTCCTCACATCCCTCCCTCCCCACCTCCCTCCCCGCCTCTCTTCACCTCTCTCCTCACTTCCCTACCCCCCCCCCCACCTCTCTCCTCACCTCTCTTTCCTCACATCCCTCCTCACATCCCTCCCTCCCCACCTCCCTCCCCACCTCTCCCTCACCTCTCCCTCACGTCCCTCCCTCCCCCCCACCACTCTCCTCACCTCATGTCCCTCCCTCCCCACCTCTCTCCTCACCTCTCTCCTCACGTCCCTCCCTCCCCCCTCCTCTCTCACCTCTCTCCTCACGTCCCTCCCTCCCCACCTCTCTCCTCTCTCCTCACCTCTCTCCTCTTGTCCCCCCCTCCCTCCCCACCTCTCTTACCACCTCCCTCCGTACCTCCCTCCCTCACCATCTCCCTCCCCACCTCCCACCCCACCTCTTTCCGTACCTCCCTCCATACCTCCCTCACCATCTCCATCCCCACCTCTCTTACCACCTCCCTCCATACCTCCCTCACCATCTCCATCCCCACCTCTCTTACCACCTCCCTCCATACCTCCTTCACCATCTCCATCCCCACCTCTCTTACCACCTCCCTCCATACCTCCCTCACCATCTCCATCCCCACCTCTCTCTCCACCTAAAAAAGGAGACGATTCAAGAAGGAAATTAAATTCAAGGTGGAGATTACCTTCCAATCTCCTGACAAAACCTATAATACAGTGTTCAGCTTTTTGAATAGGTTTCATAATATATAATAATAATATAATAATAATATATGCCATTTAGCAGACGCTTTTATCCAAAGCGACTTACAGTCATGACCACCTCCAATTTTCCTGCTCTTCTTTTATGTGATGTATTAATGTACTGTAATCTAATTCATTTCTAGCGCTTATCGTCCTACTAACTTTTCACTTCCTGGTCTTTTCGACACATCCTGTGATTGTCTTTCCTGTTTTGTAGGTGTTTGAGGAAGAGCATCACATCCTGTACCTGGACCATGGAGGGGTCATTGTTGCCATCAAAGACACCTCCATCCCCCTCAAAATACTCAAGTAGGCTCATTTTACTGTCAAACAAAATACTCTGTAACTCAAATACTCACAACTCTCAATATACCAATATAGGAGCCAACAATGTGTCCACACAGTCCTTTGACCGTCCATCTATGACCTTTCAAAACACCTGACCAGGACCAGGTCTCTCCTGTGGATCATATCTATATCAATAGATTTTATCTCAATGAAGCCTTGATAAACGTTGAATGAAAAATAAATGATAGAAAGCACTCAGTAATGAGAATCCTTATCGCTGACCTTTATCAGCAGATGACCTTTGTCTGAACAGCCTCATCGGCATCAGAAAGGTCAACTTTATGCCCACTTCGCCCTCTAAATCCAAATCACTGCCTTGGGATTGGGCTGTAGTAGAAATCTTCAGGCAAGAGCGTAAGAGTGTTTTGAAAGGTGTTTGGGAGACATTGCCACAGTCAGTGTCTGTACTCTGTGTGCCCTTTATTTAAAGGTAGAGAGAGCGAGAGAGAGAGAGAGAGAGAGAGAGAGAGAGAGAGAGAGAGAGAGAGAGAGAGAGAGAGAGAGAGAGAGAGAGAGAGAGAGAGAGAGAGAGAGAGAGAGAGAGAGAGAGAGAGAGAGAGAGAGAGAGAGAGAGAGAGAGAGAGAGAGAGAGAGAGAGAGAGAGAGGAGAGAGAAAGAGAGAGAGAAAGAGAGAGAGCACTCATCTGTGTTAGTCAAGAGCCCTCCATCAGCCCTAAAAGACCCTTCAACCAAAAAGAGAACCCTCTGGGTTCACTGACATGAGTCCAAAATCCATGTCCTCAAAGGAGACGTTTTTCTCCCCCTCTCAGAAGGGCACTTGAATTCGAGAGTTCAAGAAGCGGGCCCTCTGGGTTTCCAACACAGCTACATATGTACTGTAGATCACAAAGATTCACTTTCTGTTAGGGGCCCTTTGGAAAGCAAAAGGCCCCAGCTCAAGGATGCCCCTTGCCAATATTCTGACTTCACTGCACACACTTGTTCAAATAATGTTAGATAATGCCTGGCTTTGAATGCCATGTCGCTTTTAATCATATAAAAACACAACATTCTCAGAGATGAGGTGGCAAAATAAAAAAAAATGGGCTTATACATAATACGGTTGTGTGAATGTACAAGTAAATCTACACTTATTTTCATGCAGTCTTGTTTTGTTTATACAGTGTGTGTGTGTGTATGAGGTATGGATTAACTGCAGATTGGTGCTAGGAAAGGCTGTAGTGTACATTATAATTCATCACAAATGCACAGTTGTGTGTTATTAATGCATTAGGCTGCACCAAAGGTTTATAAAAATGTGCACTTAGGATAAGTTATTCCTTCGACACGCTCTTAGTGTTAGAGAGGGAGAGAGAAACAGAGTGATCAAGGGGGGGGGGCGGGGACGTGGGAGACCGAGAACGAGAAAGCAAAACTGAGACACACAACAACAAACTGTTCCCCCTAGCTAATTCTCTCTGTATACAGCATTGGGATGTCTGTCTGCCTCTGATTCTCTCTGTATATATTGTCTAATCCCTGTCTCTCTAGAGTCTCTCTGGTTTTACTGCTGGCTTGTTAGCACGTCCATCTGCATGCCCTGCAGACATAGGTCTGCTACTCAAATCCCACAGTGATTCCTTTCCAACACATAACCCCACTTACGTACGTAACCCTGTTGATCCCGGGAGCCATACGCCACATGGGGGTTACGTTGAGTTAGAAGGTAGCTATCCGTACCCCCGGTCCTCTCATTTCAAAGTCCTTCCTTCAAGTTAACAGCAGCCCGTGGGTCTGGTGGCACGTTTGAAGACAGACCCACGGGGAAACCATCTTGGCAATGACATGCAGTCTAGATGTTGACTCGAACAGGTCCTTAAATCAGGTGGCGGTTCAGTCCCGGTTGGAGGCAATCCTGTCTCTCACGACATGTGTGTCATGACGGCATTACACCCTCCTAGACACAAGCCGTACTAATATGAAGGGTCCCCCCCTGCCTCCTTCCAAGATGGCCAGTCTAGGAGAGTCTGTAGAACTCTGCAGTTTTATAAATGACAGCTTCCACCCGCGTCACGGGCACGGACTACACCTCCTGCTCAGATGCCTGCGCCGATCTGGGCCTATCGTCACTTCGCACTCGCAGGGAAATCTCTCTAAAGATCCTTCGCAAAAGATCACTTGTAGAAATCCGATCCCTGGCTGAGCCCCACACCGAACCCACTCCTCAGCTAAACTGGAACGGATCCACCGCAGTGCCATCCCAGCCACGGTTCGCCTACTGAACAGTTCACGATGATCACGATTTTTTGGGGGGGTTGTTGCCCGTATCTGTCGTTTATTGTGTTTTAGTTTGCGTTGACATTATATTGAAAAGTAACTCGTAATACACAATTCAGCATGATGCTGCCGTTTGTACAACGTTCCGCTGGGGGGGGGGGGACTGCAAAAACAAAACGTTATCTCTCTCGCTCTCTCTAGTTAGGAGGAGTATTACCAATAAGAAAGCTCATGTGAATGTCTCTTCCAAGATGGCCGCCTGTTGAAAAGAGCCCATAGACTTATAGAGCTTATAGAGCTGTTGTAATTGTCTCAATGTTTTTTTTTTCTCCTTAGGTTCAGTATCGATGAGGGAAGGACGTGGATCATCCACAACTTCACCAGCACCTCGGTTTTCGTCGATGGACTTCTGAGCGAACCGGGAGATGAGACCCTGGTCATGACGTAAGTGTACCGTGGAATCTTCCAGAAATCCTCAATGAAGCTGTACCTTTGGGGAAGGGAATGATAAGCTTTGTAGTATGGTAATAGTATGGTCCTATTTCACGGGAACCTCTACTCCAAAGCTCTGCCATTGGTTCAATAGAACTCTCTCGATTTAGTAGCAAGTCATTGATTGGTTTCTTAACACTATTACTTCAACACTAAGGGATCTGATTGGCTGGAGCCTATTATTCATTGAGACGGCCAGGCAATGATTCCCCCAGGAGAGTGAGAATTGATCCTGCAGTCTCAGTGACACCTCATGCTGCTTACCTCACAGTTCTACCCTGCTCTCCTGGCTCCTCTGCTCTCCAATAAGGGGCTTAGGAAGGAATATGGAGCAGCTGTCTCTCCAGCAGGGTTTTCTCATCTCCCCAATGCACTCTCCATTAGTTAAGGACACGGCCATTTCCCCTGTGATTTTCTGCTGCACTTCCTCTTAAGGGATTGATTAGCCTAGTGTTTTCTTCTGTACTTCTCACCTTTTACATTGCGCTCTCTCTCTCTCTCTCTCTCTCTCTCTCTCTCTCTCTCTCTCTCTCTCTCTCTCTCTCTCTCTCTCTCTCTCTCTCTCTCTCTCTCTCTCTCTCTCTCTCTCTCTCTCTCTCTCTCTCTCTCTCTCTCTCTCTCTCTCTCTCTCTCTCTCTCTCTCTCTCTCTCTCTCTCTCTCTCTCTCTCTCTCTCTCTCTCTCTCTCTCTCTCTCTCTCTCTCTCTCTCTCTCTCTCTCTCTCTCTCATCATCTCAGTGAATTAGATGGAGTAAGTGTACGTTTTTGGCCCCAGTGGGGAGATAAGACCTGGGTTTCATTTTAGTAGAAATGCGGGAAGTGGAGGGGGTGTCGTGAGAGGACAGAATCATGAACCAACAGGACAACAATTTTCTCCTGCGCCGAGTTGCGGCCATGGGTCTGATTTGGGTCGTCGAGGAACACCGACACACACAGACACGCACACACACCCCACACACATAGGCACACACACGCCATCTGCCTCCTGTGAGATACGGCGAGGAGTGAGACGAGTAGGGGACATCTGATGGCCAGCCACGATTGCCCTGGCGTATTTTGCAGCCCTGGCTTCGATTTGTTTGATGGGGGAGGACTCTCGTCTCGTCTTTGAACAGTGACTTACTGTAGCATCAAGGACAGGCTGGGAGGGCGAGAGGCCTTTCCACATACTAATGACAAGAGCCTTGGGAGGTCAAAACTGTGACTGGACACATTATTTTAAAGGACCTGCAACATATGTGATTCACGTGTTTGAGAGAGAGGGAGAGAAGGAGAGAGAAAGAGTGGGGGGGACAAAGGGAGAGAGAGAAAGGAAGAGATGAAAGAAAGAAAGAAAGAAAGAAAGAAAGAAAGAAAGAAAGAAAGAAAGAAAGAAAGAAAGAAAGAAACGTGACATCAAATCGAGCTTTATTCATTCACATTTCAGACATGGAATGCAATGCAATTTGCTATACAGGAAAAAAGCGAATGAATAGCAATGAAAATAAAAACTGAAATATTTACTACACAACAAACATAAGATAAACAACAAAAGGATGACAAACTGAACAACTAAAAAGCACCCTGAGGAAAAGCAAAGATAAAAAGGTGTGTCTAAGATCTCTTTTAATTATGTCCACAGTTTCGCCCCCCCTCAGGTTCTCCGGCAGGTTATTCCAGAGGCTGGGTTCATAATAACTAAAACGCTGCCTCTCCATGCCTCTTGGTCTTCAGCTTTGGGGATAGTTAAAAGGCCAGTGGCCCTGAGGGACCTTCTGGGTACATAACTTAACAGCAGGTCTGACAGATATTGGGGTGCAAAACCATGGATTGATTTAATAAACCAACGGAATAATCTAAAACTCACAGGCAGAGAGACCTTTAAACCTGATGTAATGTGTGCTCTTCATCTGGTCTTGGTCAGTACCCGCTCTGCAGCGTTCTGTGTGTTTTGCAAGTGGCCAATGGGTTTCTTGGGTAGACCAGACAGGAGAGCATTACAGTAGTCCAGCCTGCTTGTAATAAAAGCATGGAATGAGTCTCTCGGTATCAGCCTGAGAGAGAAACGTCAGCATCTGAAGAACATTCAAAGGCGATGTTCCTCGGGTGGTATAAAACTATTTTGGTCACATTCCTAATGTGCGATACGAAATGCGATATGAAATACGAATACGAAGTACGAATTTGTTCAGAATCTAAAGTACGTTTTTTACTTGGTGTTTTGTCTTTATCGAATTCAAATGTGCGGCTAGATTCTCTCTCTGTGCTTTGGTTCCAACAATAAGTACCTCGGTCTTGATTTAGCTGGAGGAAGATCCAACTATTTAAATCACTAATGCAGTCTAATCATTTATCCGTGGAGCTACAATCCTCTGGTGACACAGAAATGTAAAGTTGTGTATCGTCTACGGAGCAGTGAAAATCCATGCTGTAGTAACCTGATAACGCTGCCAATGGGTAAAATACACTATATAAACTGAACAGTACCGGACCCAAAATGCAACCCTGTGGAGCGCCACATAAGATATGTATTGTCCCTGAGTTATGTTCACCAAGGGTGACAAAAAACTCTTGACTGGTTAAATAGGTCCAACACCAATTTAGAACTGGACCAGAGAGGCCAACCCACCTCTCCAGTCTGTCCAGAAGGACATCATGGTCAACAGTGTTGATAGCAGCACTTAAATCTAAGATGTTTGGCATCTGTGTTGGCTCTAAGATCATTTACCACTTTAAGGCTGTCTGTGTGCTGTGGTGGGCACGAAAACCAGATTGGATTTTTTTTTTAAATACAGCTGTCACTTGAACACCGATTTCTCCAGAATTTTTCTTAAGAACGGAAGGTTGGAGATTGGCCAAAAAATGGCTAAGATCTGAAGAATCGAGATGACTTTTCTTCAAAAGGGGTTTCAACATAGCAGTTTTTAGTGCAATGGGGAAAGTGAGTGATTAAGAATAGCTTGTAATTCTTCAGATATGCAATTAAAAACTGTTTTGAAGAAGCATGTCTGTGTCAACCAGGGAAAATAACTCCATAGTGCCTTCGTGTGATAGGCTAGGGCACATATCAGGCTAGGGCACATATCAAACCTCTCATCAGGTCTTGCTTGACTGATACCCAGCCTAATGTTGGTTATCTTACCTCTGAAAGATGCTGCAAACTCGTCACATTTAGATCTGGAGGAAAGTTCACATAGGTTTGCAGGGGTAGGATTTATCAGGCCATCAATGGTCGAGGAGAGCACTCTCGAAGGATCCTGATGAACAGTGATCAAGATCAAATGAGCTCGTCTGGCATTTCTAATTGCCTTGTTATATATGCCAAGTTGCTCTCTCAGAAAATCATAATGGACCTGCAACTTTGGACTTCGTCCACTTCCACTCTGCCATTCTGCAATTTCTCTTTAATTGATTAGTTTCCTCACTCATCCAATGGGGGCTCTCTGTTTGGATGTGGCCCTTTTCAACCTTACTGGAGCTACGGCATCAATGGTTGCCCTTCATTTGCAATTAAAGTTATGAACTAAACCCTCACACGAGGTAGGCAGAATAGGTGGTGGAGTATCGTTCATACACTCAATAAAATCTCTGTCAACTTCAGATTTGAAATAGTGTTTCTTAATCATGTGTTCAGTATTACCCTGTTCTACGGGCAAGTTGGTAGAGCATATTACGCTTTCTAACGCCAAGGTAGTAAGAAAATGACTGTAGTAAAAAAAATCCAAGGTAGTAAGAAAATAGTAGTAAAAAAAATCCCACAGTGGTGATCAGACAAAGCAGCGTCAACAATAGAGGATATGTCAATAGAAAGCCCCTCGGTAATAACCAGGTCCAGAGTATAGGTTATGGGTGGACCCAGTAGAAAGCCCCTCGGTAATAACCAGGTCCAGAGTATAGGTTATGGGTGGACCCAGTAGAAAGCCCCTCGGTAATAACCAGGTCCAGAGTATAGGTTATGGGTGGAGCCAGTAGAAAGCCCCTTGGTAATAACCAGGTCCAGAGTATAGGTTATGGGTGGACCCAGTAGAAAGCCCCTCGGTAATAACCAGGTCCAGAGTATAGGTTATGGGTGGACCCAGTAGAAAGCCCCTCGGTAATAACCAGGTCCAGAGTATGGCTGCGGTTATGGGTGGACCCAGTAGAAAGCCCCTCTGTAATAACCAGGTCCAGAGTATAGGTTATGGGTGGACCCAGTAGAAAGCCCCTCGGTAATAACCAGGTCCAGAGTATGGCTGCGGTTATGGGTGGACCCAGTAGAAAGCCCCTCTGTAATAACCAGGTCCAGAGTATAGGTTATGGGTGGACCCAGTAGAAAGCCCCTCGGTAATAACCAGGTCCAGAGTATGGCTGGACCAGTCTGATGACAGCCATGTTTCAGTGAGAAACATGCAATCAATTTTGAGCTCAGTAATGAGGTCATTCACGAGAGAGGTTTTACTTGTGATTGCTCTAACATTTAAAAGCTCCATATTCATTCAAAATATAATCATGGATAAAGAGAGATTGGGAGTGAGAGAGGGGGATAAAACAACAGCATCTGTGATCAAGATATGAGTTCACAGTTGCAGCCTTTTGAATGGGGGGAATTGTTACATACGTAACGGAACAGATGTCAGGGCTGCTGACATGTTTTCCCATCAATCTGTTCCCAAAAGAACATGCTCTCACTGACAGTCTAAGAAAAATAAGTGCTCAAATTGGTACATTTTAATACATAAGTGAAAAAAATGTACTTCCTCATTTCTTTTCATAATGATATATCGCCATCTAGTGGACATATACAATAACGCATATCATACAATACTCATATGAATGCTTTTGAGTCCCTTAAAGAGACCATTTAGGACAATCTTTTGTGCAGGGCAGTCAATGGCTTTTTAGGCCATCATAATAGAAGGGACATCTGTGTCTTTGATGTACAAAGTATGGACTATAGAAAGGTCCAGGAGCACTCAGGTGGATCCCTGCTCATTAGGGAAGTGTTGATAAGTAGAGAGCTGAGACATGTCACGACACTACTGTCCGACTGCTCTGTTCCCAAAAGAGGGGATTGGTTCAACCATGTCACATGACCAGGGACCAGAGGATATGGTTCAGGAGTCACACCCCATGGAATAGGAGTTGGAGCTCGATGGCTACGTTTAGACATGCTGCTTATTTTTTGGCTTATTTTTTTTTTTAACTAATTTTTCTTCTGATCATTCAGATCAGTTCTGAAAAAGATCAGATGTGAAAATGTCTGATGTGATTGGTCAAAAATACTTAAATGAGTGGGAAAAAAATGTTAGAATTGGGTTGCCTGTCTAAACGCAGCCTATGAGGATAAATGTGGAAATGGTTGGATGTGGAAGGGTGGGCAGACGGATGAGTGCAGAACAGACAGTCAGACCGACCGAGGGTGGTGCGGACGGCCCAGCCAATCACTGGGGGTGTGCTCCCAGTCATCCAGGAAGCACTTGTCAGGAGTGTCTGAGACTCCAACCACCCGAGACATGGAGAACCTCTGCTCTCAATGCTCCCATCCAGGCAGACGGTACCGGTGCATCAAGGCTTAGACCAACAGACTCCTGAACAGCTTCAACCCCCTGGCCATGAGACTGTTGGCTAACAACTACTTCTCCCCTCACACCTACGCTATGATTATTGATTGGATTTATTACTACCACTACACTGCTGTTGATTATTGATTGCCAATACAATTAGTACCTATCTATTTTATCGTGCTGCTAGTCACTAATTCTCCTCTTTACATGTATACAGTATATTTTCACTAGTATATAACGATAAGTACTTATATGTTCCTGCTTCCACTCACTTACCAGCCCTGTTTACATGTAAACTTTTTCAGGACCCTGTCTTTCAAAGACAATTCGTAAAAATCCAAATAACTTCACAGATCTTAATTGTAAAGGGTTTAAACACTGTTTCCCATGCTTGTTCAATGAACTATAAACAATTAATGAACATGCACCTGTGGAATGGTCGTTAAGACACTAACCGCTTACAGACGGCAGGCAATTAAGATCACAGTTATGAAAACGTAGGACACTAAAGAGGCCTTTCTACTGACTCTGCTCATCTGCGTGAATGTGCCTTAGTCTGGCTGCAAGGAGGCATGAGGAATGCAGATGTGGCCAGTGCAGTAAATTGCAATGTCTGTACTGTGAGACGCCTAAGACAGCGCTATAGGGAGACAGGACAGACAGCTGATCACGTGTAACAACACCTGCACAGGATCGGTACATCCGAAAATCACACCTGCGGGACAGGTACAGGATGGCAACAACTTCCCGAGTTACACCAGGAACACACAATCCCTCCATCAGTGCTCAGACTGTCCGCAATAGGCTGAGAGATGCTGGACTGAGGGCTTGTAGGCTTGTTGTAAGGCAGGTCGTCACCAGACATCACCGGCAACAACATCGCCTATGGGCACAAACCCACCGTCGCTGGAACAGACAGGACTGGAAAAAGGTGCTCTTCACTGAGAAGTCGCGGTTTTGTCTCACCAGGGTTGATGGTCGGAATTGCGTTTATTGTCGAAGGAATGAGCGTTACACCAAGGCCTGTACTCTGGAATGGGATTGATTTGGAGGTGGAGGATCTGTCATGGTCTGGGACGGTGTGTCACAGCATCATCAGACTGAGCTTGTTGTCATTGGAGGCAATCTCAACACTGTGCATTACAGGGAAGACATCCTCCTCCCTCATGTTGTATGTACCCTTCCTGCAGGCTCATCCTGACATGACCCTCCAGCATGACAATGCCACCAGCCATACTGCTCGTTATGTGCATGATTTCCTGCAAGACAGGAATATCAGTGTTCTGCCATGGCCAGTGAAGAGCCCAGATCTCAATCCCATTGAGCATGTCTGGGACCTGTTTGATCGGAGGGTGAGGGCTAGGGCCATTCCCCCCAGAAATGTCCGGGAACTTGCAGGTGCCTTGGTGGAAGAGTGGGGTAACATCTCACAGCAAGTACTGGCAAATCTGGTGCAGTCCATGAAGAGGAGATGCACTGCAGTACTTAATGCAGCTGGTGGCCACACCAGATTTTGACCCCCCCCCCATTTGTTCAGGGACACATTTTTCAAGTTCTGTAAGTTTATGTTTTAGTTGTTGAATTTTGTTCATACAAATATTTACACATGTTAAGTTTGCTGAAAATAAACACAGTTTTTTGTTATACTATTTTGATATTGATTACTGCACTTCACTGTGCATGTGACAATATAAATGTATCTCTCTCCCTCTTATATCTGTCTGCAGGGTGTTTGGTCACATCAGTTACCGGTCAGACTGGGAGCTTGTCAAGGTGGACTTCAGACAGTCATTTCCCAGACAGTGTACTGAGGCCGACTACGACTCCTGGAAACTCACTGACCTGAAGGTACCCAACACACACACACACATTCCCATGTCTTTGTAAATATCTTGCGTTTATCCTACACTTTTACAATCAGCTAATGTATACTTTTGGCCCGCATCAGGGAGAGAAGTGCATTATGGGTCAGGAGAGGAGTTTTAGGAAGAGGAAGGACACCGCATTCTGCATCAAGGGGAAGAGCTACACCTCCGCCCTCACTACCAAGACCTGCCAGTGCTCCGAGAAAGACTTCAACTGGTGAGACACCACAGCAAAACCAGAACACTCTAATGCAATAGAATATACTTCAGATAAAGACTTAATAAATAAATTATAAGGGTCACTGTCAGGGTTTGATTCCTTTTGTCTTCAGGAGATGGATTGAAAATCCAGTACAAGCATTTTCAATGAGGATCCTCTTTAATTTACAACACTGTTCTTAATAAGATGATAAGAATGACATTGACCCTAAAGCTTGATTGATTCACAACAAACAGAATCAATCAATGCTGTGTGTCGACTCTAGGCGATTGATATTGATCCTCTTATGTGAAGCCTGTCGTCTTTGTTGTTGGTGTCTATCGATCATTGAGGTCATGAATTGTATTTGCTCTTTGACCCTTTGTCTGCACCCTAGATGGAGCTTACCCTTAGGCACTGTTCTAGGATATTTCCCCCTCTTCCAATCCTAACCTTAAACCATTAGTGGGAGAAACAAGAAAATATCATAGATCAGTGCCTCGGGGGTAACGTTCTCCTCTTTCTCTGTGTGTTTAGTGACTACGGGTTTGAGCGTGCCCAGAGCCTGAAGACCGAGGGAGATAGATGCTTTGCTGACTTCTGGCACGACCCAGACTCGCCACCTGACGACTGCCATCTGGGACATGACTTCGAGTCCAGCACAGGGTGAGGGTTAACAGAATGAACAAAACACAAACACACATATGCACACACACAAACACGCACATGCTGCCTCTCACCACTCTCCCTCTCCCTACCTCATCTCATTAAAAAAGGCATCATTATTCTTTTAGTACTCTAGTCTCTATGCCTTACCTTACACTACACCTGCCCCATCACAAGACCCCCTGTTTTCTGACATTGGTACGGCCCTGTGCTGTGTTGCAGGTACAGGAAGGTTGTGTCCAACATGTGTGAGGGGGGAGTAAACAAGCAGCAGAGCGCCAAGCAGCACACCTGTCCTCTGCTGCCTCCCAGAGGCCTCCAGCTGGGTATAAAGGGGCAGATACTGGCTGTGGCGCCTGGTGATGACATCACCTTCATCGTCCACCAGGAACAGGTATGGATGACTTAAGTCAGAGTTTAGAGCAGCGTAGGGAGTCTCAAAGAACCACAGGGGTGCGGTAGTTGTGTGTGGCTGTTCAGAGTAAATGTGTGTGTTTTTGTGTCTGTGATTGTGATCATAGCTAGCTAGCTAGGAAATAACCCCTGTTTTCCGAATGCAAGTTCAAGACGACTCAAGTACGACTCCTATGAGACAGAAGTTATAACTGCAACCTACCAAATACACTTGTTGAATAAGAGCAGTGTCAAACTCATTCCATAGAGGGCCTAATGTCAGCAAGGGGGTTATACTACAAAGCAAGCTAGTCCTACTCAGGTTTTTCTAAAACTCGCCAGCTTCAGTTAGCTCCACATTCCAGCTCCGGCTTCAATCCAAACTACAAGGGTGAATATTGCTTGTCCGCCTCCCGCTAACTCAAGCAGGCTTGTAACTGCGCTTGCATGTCGCACGAGGGTAGTCAATCACCAAACTCTTCATTGAGACAATGCTGAAACGTCAATCCAGTCAGTGCCATTTTTTTGTTGTATTTGTGCTGAAATCAAAAAGAAAGAAAAAGTTATCTTGCAAATTCATCAGGATATTGTGTGAAATTGACTTTTAGTGCCGTCTTTATTTTATTACTTTGGTGTGGTTATTAAAACAGTAGTAATGCCGACCCGACCACATTACACATTTGATAATGACAAATGCATTTCAAACCTCACACACAGCCAAACTTTTTTATGACTTAATCAAATAATTGTATCGATAGGTGTGGGAAAAAAGGTGCAATAAGACTTCTTAGGGCTAGGCCCCTTTTTCTCCACTTCCTGTCTGAATGACGTGCCCAAAGTAAACTGCCTGTATCTCAGGCCCCAAACACAGGATATGCATAGAATTGGTACCATTGGAAAGAAAACACTTTGAAGTTTGTAGAAATGTTAAAATAATGTAGGATAATATAACACAATAGATATGGTAGGAGAAAATCCAAAGAAAAACCAACCAGAATCCTTTTTTTTGAGAGAGACCATCCTCTTAGAAATGCAAGAGTAAGGTCATATTGACAATTTGCTCTCTGGATGCAATTCCTATGGCTTCCACTGTGTGTCATCAGTCTATGTTCAAGGTTTCAGGCTTGTAACGTCCAAAAATAATAAGAAATATCAGTTTTAGCAGAAGGACACAGTCTTGGAAATTCATGTGGCGCGCGCTACGGAGACATTACGCACCTGCTAAAATCGGGTTCCTATTGAACATACTTCTTTCCGTAATAAATATTATAGTTTGGTTACATTTGAAGGTATCTGAGGAGTAAATAGAAACATATTTTGATTTGTTGAAGCAAAGTTTAGGGGTAGATTTTTGGATTCCTTTCTCTGCACGTTGAACGAGTGGATTACTCAAATTGATGGCGCCAACTAAACAGACTTTTAGGGATATAAAGAAGGATTTTATCTAACAAAACAACACTACAGGTTATAGCTGGGTCCGTTTGGATGACAAATCAGAGGAAGATTTTCCAAAAGTAAGTGAATAAATCGTTATTTGTGAATTTATGAAACCTGTGCCGGTGGAAAAATATTTTGATGTGGGGCGCCGTCCTCAAACAATCGCATGGCATGTTTTTGCTGTAATAGCTACTGTAAATCAGACAGTGCAGTTATATTAACAAGAGTTTAACAACACTGTAATCTCAGATTTTCAAAATATGCTTTTCAACCATAGCAAAACAAGCATTTGTGTAACAGGATAGCTAGCGTAGCATTTAGCATTAGCATTGAGCGGGCAACATTTTCACAAAATAAGAAAAGCATTCAAATAAAATCATTTACCTTTGAAGAACTTCATATGTTTTCAATGAGGAGACTCTCAGGTAGATAGCAAATGTTCAGTTTTTCCAAAAAGATTATTTGTTTAGGACAAATCGCTCCGTTTTGTTCATCACGTTTAGCTACGAAAAAAACCTGTATCCAGGAGTGTAATTATCCCCGCAGCTCATTAGCATAACACAACGTTAACTATTCATGAAAATCGCAAATGAAATGAAATAAATATGCTAGCTCTCAAGCTTAGCCTTTTGTTAACGACACTGTAATCTCAGATTTTCAAAATATGCTTTTCAACCATAGCAAAACAAGCATTTGTGTAACAGTATTGATAGCTAGCGTAGCATTTAGCGTTAGCATTGAGCGGGCAACATTTTCACAAAAACAAGAAAAGCATTCAAATAAAATCATTTACCTTTGAAGAACTTTCAATGAGGAGACTCTCAGTTAGATAGCAAATGTTCAGTTTGTCCAAAAAGATTCTTTCTGTAGGAGAAATCTCCGTTTTGTACATCATGTTTGGCTACCAAAAAAAACTGAAAATTCAGTCATCAAAACGCCTAACTTTTTTCCAAATGAACTCCATAATATCGACTGAAACATGGTAAACGTTGTTTAGAATCAATCCTCAAGGTGGTTTTCACATATCTCTTCGATGATATATCGTTCGTGGAAGTCTCCTCTCTCCCCTGAATCACATGGATGAATGCGTGCAGCTTGGAGATTATGCACCAATTTCGACAAAGGACACCGGACAGACACCTGGTAAATGTAGTCTCTTATGGCCAATCTTCCAATGATATGCCTACAAATACGTCACAATGCTGCAGACACCTTGGGCAAACGGCAGAAAGTGTAGGCTTGTTCAGGGCACATTCACAGCCATATAAGGAGACAATGGAAAACAGAGCCTCAAAAATTCTGCTCATTTCCTGTTTGAAGTTTCATCTTGGTTTCGCCTGTAGCATCAGTTCTGTGGCACTCACAGATAATATCTTTGCAGTTTTGGAAACGTCAGAGTGTTTTCTTTCCAAAGCTGTCAATTATATGCATCTTTTTGTGACAAAATATTGCTCTTAAAACGGGCACATTTTTTTATCCAATAATGAAATAGCGCCCCAATAGGTTCAAGAGGTTAAGCTTTCAGACGCTATAAGACACTTATATGTACATAAATGTTTAAAATCCATAATATTAATAAAATGTTTATTGAGTTGTCTTCCTCAAATGAAGTGGATGATGAAGCAATCTTTTTTGCGAGAGGGAGGGAATCTGATTTCATTGGTCCTCAACTCGCAGCTCAGACACTCAATTCAGGTTAAGGTTGGCCTGCACTGGAGCAGGTTAAGTCTGAAGGGTTCTTTGCCATAGAAATGTACCTGGCTCGAAGGTGAGGCACTCTCGTGGTACTGGTTATCTCAACTTGAAAGTTACTTCGCTATTACCTCAAACTACATTTGTAGTATATATATTTCAATTAAGGCCTCGACAACCAGGTGAAGGGAGTTCCTTTACTAGTCAGTGACCTTAATTCATCAATCAAGTCCAGCAAAAACATGCAGACACTCGGCCCTCCGTGGAATGAGTTTGACGCGAAAAATAGAGCATTCGTTATTATCCCATTTATCAGCCCAATTCAGTGACGTTCTCCTCCTGTACCTCCTCCCTCACTCAGGGTGACACCAGCAACACTAAATACCAGGTGGACCTGGGTGACGGGGTGAGGGCCATCTACCAGAACCTGACAGTGACAGACGAGCCCATCCAGCACCGCTACGAACAGCTGGGGGTGTACCGTGTCACTGTCAAGGCCGAGAACATGGCCGGACACGACCAGGCCACCATGTACATCCAGGTCACAGCCCCTCTACAGGAAGTTCACCTGGAAGTAGTTCCCATTGCTGGGGTTAACCAGGAAGTCAACCTGACAGCTGTGGTGCTTCCTTCAGAGGCCAACCTGACTGTCTTCTACTGGTGGATAGGAGACAACCTACAGGTAATGTATACTGACCAGAGGAGGCTGGTAGGATGAGCTCATTGTAATGGCTGGAATGGAATAATCAAACACATCAAACACATGGAAGCCACATGTTTGACTCCGTTCCATCAATCCAACCCAGCCATTACCGTGAGCCCTTCCTCCTATAGCTCCTCCAACCAGCTTCCTCTGACACTGACACACACGCACAAACACACAGGCACAACCTACCGTTAATTCATACTGACACACATGCAACCCACAGGTAATACACTTTAAATGCAGATTTATGGAAACTAATGTTCAAAAGGTGACCTGAGACATATGCAACCACTGTCTTTTTTGTGATGCTAACAGTGCTAAAGCTAATGTTGAGAGTTTATAAATGATTTGGGGAAATGATGAATGAACACATTCACTGTGTGTATCCATGCAGCCCAAACTGTCCCTGGAGAATAGTCTGATAACGCAGTTCCCTGCGGAAGGAGAGGTGTCTGTCACTGTCCAGGCCTCTAATGGACGCTCCATGGTGCAGGACACCAAGACAGTCCGCATCTACGGTAAGAGAGAGGGGACATTGCAGTGCTGACGAGTTCTTATATATGACGTTATTTGTGAGCTGTACATCAACTATTTATGATGTTATCGTATGAGGCAATAGTTTTATTCTAGATGATAAAGCTCTAGTTGTTTGGTTGTGTCTCTGTGTCTCTCCATGACCTCATGTGTTGCTGTTGTGTAACTGTGTCCCTGGTGTTTTCCATGACCTCATGTGTTGCCGTTGTGTAACTGTGTCCCTGGTGTTTTCCATGACCTCATGTGTTGCCGTTGTGTAACTGTGTCCCTGGTGTTTTCCATGACCTCATGTGTTGCTGTTGTGTAACTGTCATGGATAATGATGTCTTCTTAACAAATCTAGATGAGTTTAATTTATTCATGAGAGAATGCTAACTGAGCAGAACAGTACTGTATTATCTTACCCCTTGAGACCTGATGATACAGAATAAACATAAGAAGAAGTGAATGTAGGATTGTGAGGAACTGTTGACTTATTCTAAATCATTTTGACGATAGAAATGGATAGGGTATAATTAAAATCGCAATTTGTTTTTTGGTCATCTGAATGCCGTAACCCAAAATGGCTGCCGACTTGGCTTTGTGTTCTGTCCAATCCCAGACCTTTTCCAGGTCATCCCTCTGGCCTTCAGCAGTAACCTGGACCTCCTCAACCCCAACATTCCAGAGTGGAGGGAGGACGTGGGTCAGGTGGTCACCAGGATTCTGGCCAAGGTGGGTCTACTGTACTCACCTCATACATGACCTGATGCTATAACATAACAGGACCAGTCTATTCCTTAGGATACATAATGATAGCATCTGCATTGGCCTCAATATGTTTTGGTTAAATTATTCTATTTGACATAGACATGACAGGAACATTCAGTATAGTTATGAAATGGGAGAAAACATTTGGCGATGGACTACCTGAATCAAACAAAACAAAAATGCTGATGTCGTAGAAACATGGGATACATGTCCCATACGTTGAAGATGTCGTTTCTGACCATGACCTTTGACCCCCAGATCACAGGTGTCCCCCAGGAGTCCCTGGTAACCATGGTGAAGCCGGGCCTGCCCACCACAGCCGAGCTGTACATTCTCCCACCAGAGAGCAAGCCTGCTAAGAGGAGTGTATTTGTGGATAAGGTACACTATCAAACAGACACACTACCTAACTCATTGGCATTGTTGGACTCATTCATATTGGTAGAAATTGAATTGTGTGAATTTTAATGGTTGTGTTTTACATTTTCTCCACAGCGTATCCCTGCCATTAAGCAGGCCTTTAATGAGAACAACGTTAGCTTCTTCGTACGAGGAGGTCTACAGGTGTTGGTGACCTTAGCTGATCCTAACGCAGGTAACCATTCCCATTACTGTAATCATGTCTTTGTGATGTTGTAAATATGATTTTATAATAGTTATGTTCTCCAATATTATTTGGTGTAATGTTGACTTTGAATCGATAATTTAGTTTCAATTCTATTTCAAAGGACTAATAGCTAATGACTCGTCCCCGAGAGCGACGGAGATTGGTGCGTTAGTCGCCCCACACAATCTTGTATTAGCTTTCCTTCCTGCTTTCTCAAAAGGAGTCTATTTCCTTTTGATCTCCTCAAATCTGATTGGGCTTCTGTTTTTGTTACCTTCTCTCTGCTCTGCTTTCAGTGTTATTTCCCTAATTTCTTACCTAAATTGCTAAACTGTTAGATACACTACATGACCAAAAAGTATGTGGACACCTGCACACCGAACATTTCATCTCATAAGCCGCCTCCAATGTCATTTTAGAGAATTTGGCAGTACGTCAACCGAACCTCACAACTTCAGACCGCGTGTGTGGCATCGTATGGGCGAGCGGTTTGCTGATGTCAACGTTGTGAACAGAGTGCCCCATGATGGCGGTGGGGTTATGGTATGGACAGGCATAAGCTACTCACAACGAACATAATTGCATTTTTATCAATGGCACTTTGAATGCACAGAGATGCCGTGACGAGATCCTGAGACCAATTGTTATCAAGGCTCAGGCTAAGACCCAGATGCAGACACAGGAGGCGGATAGCACGAGTCTCAGTGTTCATTATAGAACAAGGGTCAGGTAAAAAGCAAGTCAAGGCAGGCCAAGAGTCATAATCCAAATCAGAGTCAGGCAGGTTCAGGACGGCAGGCAGCATCAAGGTCAGGACAGGCAGAAAGGTCAGAAATGGGAAGACTAGGAAAAACAAACTAGAGCACAGGAAACACGGGAACACGCTGGTAGGACTTGACAAGACGAACTGGCAACAGACAAACAGAATAAGCAGGTATAAATAGGGATAATGAGGGGAGATCGGAGAACACCAGCCGTTCCGGACGACTGTGTGATCACGCTCTCCGTAACCGATGTCAGCAAGGCATTATCCTGGCAGAAATTCTTACACAGGGACACTCAAAGTCACTCTTGAATTAATCATTTTTTATTTGTCGGCCCGCTGGAGAGGTTCCAACAAACTTAATGCACCATAGTGAATGTCTGTCAGAAGCTCCATCTGGGCAGTCCCAGCAGTTGTCTTTATATATGGCTATACACAGACAAGTTATATTTACATATACAGTGGGGCAAAAAAGTATTTAGTCAGCCACCAATTGTGCAAGTTCTCCCACTTAAAAAGATGAGAGAGGCCTGTAAATTGCATCATAGGTACACTTCAACTATGACAGACAAAATCCAGAAAATCACATTGTAATTTATTTATTTGCAAATTATGGTGGAAAATAAGTATTTGGTCACCTACAAACAAGCAAGATTTCTGGCTCTCACAGACCTGTAACTTCTTCTTTAAGAGGCTCCTCTGTCCTCCACTCCTTACCTGTATTAATGGCACCTGTTTGAACTTGTTATCAGTATAAAAGATACCTGTCCACAACCTCAAACAGTCACACTCCAAACTCCACTATGGCCAAGACCAAAGAGCTGTCAAAGGACACCAGAAACAAAATTGTAGACCTGCACCAGGCTGGGAAGACTGAATCTGCAATAGGTAAGCAGCCTGGTTTCAAGAAATCAACTGTGGGAGAAATTATTAGGAAATGGAAGACATACAAGACCACTGATAATCTCCATCGATCTGGGGCTCCAGGCAAGATCTCACCCTGTGGGGGTCAAAATGATCACAAGAACGGTGAGCAAAAATCCCAGAACCACACGGAGGAACCTAGTGAATGACCTGTAGAGAGCTGGGACCAAAGTAACGAAGCCTACTATCAGTAACACACTACGCCGCCAGGGACTCAAATCCTGCAGTGCCAGATGTGTCCCCCTGCTTAAGCCAGTACATGTCCAGGCCCGTCTGAAGTTTGCTAGTTTGCTAGAGAGCTTTTGGATGATCCAGAAGAAGATTGGGAGAATTTCATCTGACCATATGACACCAAAATATAACTTTTTGATAAAAACTCAACTCGTCATGTTTGGAGAACAAAGAATGCTGAGTTCCATCCAAAGAACACCATACCTACTGTGAAGCATGGAGGTGGAAACATCATGCTTTGGGGCTGTTTTTCTGCAAAGAGACCAGGACGACTGATCTGTGTAAAGGAAATATGAATGGGGCCATGTATCGTGAGGTTTTGAGTGAAAACCTCCTTCCATCAGCAAGGGCATTGAAGATGAAACGCTGGGTATTTCAGCATGACAATGATCCCAAACACACCGCCCGGGCAACGAAGGAGTGGCTTCGTAAAAAGCATTTCAAGGTCCTGGAGTGGCCTAGCCAGTTTCCAGTTCTTAACCCATAGAAAATCTTTGGAGGGAGTTGAAAGTCTGTGTTGCCCAGCAACAGCCCCAAAACATCACTGCTCTATCGGAGATCTGCATGGAGGAATGGGCCAAAATACCAGCAACAGTGTGTGAAAACCTTGTGAAGACTATTGACCAAATACTTATTTTCCACCATAATTTGCTAATAAATAAATTTAAAATCCTACAATGTGATTTTCTGGATTTTTTTCTCTCGTTTTGTCTGTCATAGTTGAAGTGTACCTATGATGGCCTCTCATCTTTTTAAGTGGGAGAACTTGCACAATTGGTGGCTGACTAAATACTTTTTTCCCCACTGTATTTACATATATTTTCATTAATCATTACAGTTTTGTTTCATTCATGTGACTGACCAATAGTGGCTCATAACATGTGACAGACCAATAGCTCACGAGGCTTCTTCGCTCCAAGCTGAGACCTTGAAACTGAGATATCTTTTGTTCGTTCTTAAAACAAGGTCTGGGCATACAGCCAAATGGCAGCTACTGATTTGTACTGTCAGCCACTTGCATGAATACAGAAATTGATTTATAGAACAGCACATGAGTAGAACATAGAAATTAGTTATAAGAAAAGCACAAAAATTTAAATTCCATTACATCCATCCTCTTATCACTTGTGTGATAATGATCATTACATTTTAATGTAAGCATTTAGATTTGAAAATATTCTATACTCCTGTTAAAGTAAGGGAAATCAACACAGGGAGAGAAAAAACAGACACTTCTTCATTTCAAACCCTTCATTCTGGGTTGTACAATCCACTTAGCATGGTAATACTATAATCATAATAAAGGTTATACTTTATTAATGAAAGTTAGTATCAAAAATACACACATACCAAGAGATCTGTAGATTCATAGGTGAATAAATCTCTCAATGTTAACCATTGTTTCAATATTTCTTACCACAATCGGGTTGCATTGACAAATGTTTTTAACTAACTGTCCCTGGGCCATCAACCTAGTCAACATATAAAACCCAGTTGTTTAGAAATTCTGTTAAAACCTTCAAAAGCTTGGTGCTTGCTCATCAGCTCATTGTTCCACATGATGTTAAGAGGTTAAGGGTATAGATGGCCTTACCCTCAACTTGTTAAAAGAAAACAACCTTCAATCAGTACTCATCCTCTGTATCTACAGGGGGAAATGGGAGTGGAGGAGCTCATTAGAGAGGAGGAGGAGCTCATTAGTTTTACCATCTTCTGGAGGAGCAGAAAACATGATAGCTGCTGAAATCTTGTCAGCCAGAGAGGCACAAATAGCCTTCCAGCATTTCAATAACATTTCACAGGAAAGAGAACACATGTTATAACATTCTCACACCAACCTTGCTAATAATGAGATTGGGGCATGGTTAGCCCAAGCTACAATCTTGTGGCTCTCCTCACATTTGAACCCAAATGTAGAATTGCAGTCCTTAGTGCTTCACGTTGGTTCGATCACTGAGACCCTCAACTTAGCACACACCGACACTCGCAAAATGTACTTTTACATTGACATTATTTTTCTAGCATGAACTTTTCTCATCATTTGATGTAATGACAATGCATTCTTGGTCTAAATTACAATAAATGTCGCAGTGTGCAGACCTCCAATCAACCTAATACCCCAAATAATCCATTTTGGATAAGCCTAAATTAATTACGTGAATGACCCTTGATAATGTCTCTCACAAATCCATTTGGTCTTTGTCCATTTTCCTACCAGTACACCAGCACCAGCAGCATGAGAGAAGTTTGGACTGGATCTCTCTCCATGCTCACTGCACATGGACCTATGTCACACTCTTGAGAGAAAAAGCATGAGAGAAAAGGCAGTTGATAGCTTCTGGATGCTGTGTACAGGTTGCTGGCTCGGACTCCGGTCTCACGGTAGAAGTGGTAAAGGACCGTACTGAAAACCATTTTCGCAATTTTCAGCCGGTTAGAGGGGGTGTGGAGGTTCACAACTGCTCAACGTCTGACCGTAAGGCGCTACAGAGGGTAGTGCTTATGGCCCAGTACATCACTGGGGCCAAGCTTCCTACCATCCAGTACCTATATACCATGTGGTGTCAGAGGAAGGCTCCAGTCACCCAAGTCCCAAGTTATAGACTGTTCTCTCTGCTATCGCAAGGCAAGCAGTACCGGAGCGCCAAGTCTAGGACCAAAAGGCTCCTTAATAGCTTCTACCCCCAAGCCATAAGTGCTTAGCAATTAATCAGATGGCCACCCAGACTATTTACATTGACACACCCCCCCACCCCTTTGTTTTTACACTGCTACTACTTGCTGTTTATTATCTATGCAGTGTCACTTTACCCCTACCTACATGTACAAAATATCTTGACTAACCTGTACTTCCGCACATTTACTCGGTACTGGTACACCCTGTATATTGCCCTGTTTTATTGTGTTACTTTTTTATTTTACTATTTTTTCTTCAGTTTATTTAGTAAATATTTTCTTAACTCTTTCTTGAACTGCATTTTTGGTTATGGGAGTGTAAGTAAGTATTTCACGGTAAGGTCTACACCTGTTGTATTCGGAGCATGTGACAAATATTATTTTATTTGTATACGGAGGTTGCGGGGCAATAGAAGACAAACAGCAGAGGGGCTAAGGATTTTAGAGATAGGGAAAGGGCCGATGAAATGGGGGGAAAGTTTACGGGACTCCACCTGGAGGGGCAGGTCCTGAGTGGAAAGCCATGCCTTCTGCCTGATCCGTTAGCGGGGAGCAGGGGTCCAGCGCCAATCCGCCTGTTGCCGATACCTGGATGTGGTCTTCAGAAGAGCGGCCCGGGATTTCTTCTAGGTACGGAGACAGCGGCGGACGAACATCTGGGCAGAGGGTATGCTGAATTCGTCCTCTTGCTCAGGGAAGCGTGGGGGCTGATATCCCAAGGAACACTTGAAAGGCGAGAGACCAGTGGCTGAGCAGGGAAGTGTGTTACAGGCGTATTCCACCCACATGAGTTGCTGGCTCCAGGTGGTGGGGATGGCGGAGACGAGGCAACAAAGAGCCGTCTCCAGGTCCTGATTGGCTCGCTCCAGCTGGCACTTAGATTGGGGGTGAAAATCAGAAGACAGGCTGGCCGACTGCCCAATGAGGGTGAAGAATGCCTTCCAGCGAACGAGAACTGAGGACCACAATCGGAGACCATGTCAACCGAAGTCCATGGATCCGGAAGACGTGCTGCACCATGATCTGAGCCATCTCCTTGGCTGTGGGTAACTTAGGAAGGACACTGAAATGGGCATCTTTAGAACACGATCCAGACAGTGGTGGATAGGCTGTGTTGCTATCTGACAGAGGAAGACCAGTAACAAAGTCCACGGATATATGGGACCAGGGCCGGTGAGAGACAGGGAGTGGTTGAAGAAGGCCAGCCGGAGCTTGTTATTTTGTGCACACACAGAGCAGGTGGTGACGGATGAGGAGACTTCAGGAACCATGGACGGCCAACAAAAGTGTTGTTGGATGAAAGCCAGGGTCCGACTGGAATCTGGATGGCAGGTCAGTCTCGGGGAATGTGCCAATTCCAGGACCGGGGAACAGGCAGAGTTTGGGACAAACGTCCAGTTAGCCGTACAGTTGGGAACGCTGTGCCTTAAGGACCAGGCTCTCTATAGCCCTTGACGAGTGCAGCCGCTAGGCAGGAGGTAGGGACCCTGGTCTCAGGGTCAGACTGAGTAGCAGCGGGGGCTATACAAATGTGAGAGAGTGTCAGGCTCCACATTCTTGGACCCCGGGTGGTAGGAGTGAAATTTAAATGGGTGAATGACAGGGCCCCAAGAAGCCTGCCTAGAGTTGAGGCGCTTGGCAGTGCGAAGATATTCCAGGTTCTTATGGTCAGTCCACCACCTTATGGTCAGTCCACACTAAGAATGGGTGTTCCGCTATCCCTCCAATCAGTGCCTCCACTCCTCCAACGCCATCTTGACGGCGAGGAGTTCTCGATTTCCCACATCATAGTTCCTCTCAACATGGGTAAGATGATGAGAGAGAAAAGCGCAGGGGTGCAGAACGCTGGGTCAGGACGGCCGCCACTCCAACATCCGAGGCATCGACAGGATGGTTCCGAATGGATTAAGATGGGGGCTGTCGTGAATCGATGTTTGAGGTCAGAGAATGCCCAGTCAGCTGCTGGAGACCATGTGAATGGAACCTTGGGAGAGGTGAGTGCTGCGAGGAGGGAAGCCAGGGTGCTGTAACCCCGGATTAAGCGGTTGTAGAAGTTAGCAAAACTCAGGAAATGTTGCAGCTGCACTCTGAATGTGGGTTGAGGACAATCCACCACCGCTCTCACCTTGTCTAATCCATCTGTATATTTCCTGCTGCGATGACGTATCCTAGCAAGGAGATGGTTGTGCGATCGAATTCACACTTCTCTTCATTAACGAAAGCTGGTTCTCACTGAAGGACCTGTCGGACGTGGATGTCGTGCTCTTGAGCCAAATGAGAAAAGACAAGGATAACGTCGAGGTACATAAACACGAACCGGTTCAACATGTTGACCAGGGTCTGGAACACAGCAGGAGCGTTGGTCAGTCTGAATGGCATAACCAAGTACTCATAGTGCACGCGAGCCGTGTTAAAGGTTGTCTTTCACTCGTCTCCTTCCCGTATCCAGATGGTAAGCATTCCGAAAGTCCAACTTAGAGAAGATGGTCACTCCCTTGAGAGGTTCGAAAGCCGAGGAGATGAGTGGTAGAGGGTAACGTTTTTTTAACCGGTGGTCGATACACAGGCGCAGGGTTTTGTTCTTCTCCACAAAGAATAACCCTGCGCTGGCGGGAGAGGCAGATGGACGAACATTCCCTGCAGCGAGAGAGTTCTCAATATGCTCCTCCATAGCCTCCATAGCCATAGCCGGGAGATGGTCAATGGCGCAGTCGCAGGGTCTATGCGAAGCAGAGACGTATTGCTGGCCTTGTTGAAGACCTCTTGGAGGTCCAGGTACTCCGCGAGAATGGCGGTGAGATCTGAGGCTTCTCCCAAGCCAGCAGGAAGATGTCCTGGGGCAGGCTGTGCTGACTTATTACACTTTACCTGGCAGAACGGGGTCCAACCCACGATAGAACCAGCAGCCCAGTCAGTCATGGGATGGTGCATCTGGAGCCATGAATACCCCAAAACCACGGGTACATGGGGGGATTCTATGAGCAGGAACTACATACACTTACTGTGATTTCCTGATACTTGTAGGTTGATAGGAACCATATTACCAATAGAGAGCCCATACAGCACTCTGACGTCCATGGGAATGGAGAGGGGTTGAGTGGAGATTCCCAGCTCTGACACCAAGATGGCTTCAATAAAGCTCTCATCAGCCCTAGAGTCAATGAGCACCCGGAAAGATTTGACCTGGTCAACCCACAACAGAGTGGCATGGAAAGGGGTAGGAGTAAGGGGAGATTAGAAAATCCCTGTATGGCTCACCAGAGTACGCTACCTACTGGTGAGCCTGGTCTTTTTAATGGACAGGTGGAAATATAATGTCCTGTAGTCCCTCAATACATACAGATCCTGGTGCTCAACCTGAGTAAATGTTCATCCGGAGACAATCTAGCCCTTCCCAGTAGCTTGGTCTCTGGAGGAGGTGAGTCAACCGTCCTCGGTGATACAGGCACTCGGGTGACCTCGGATTCTCTCGGTAAGGTGGACGTCGGGTACTTCCGGGATTCCGCGGAGGCGAGGTGGGAGCAGTGGATGAGCGGGTGTGACCGGGAACAAATCTCCTCTCCCTCCTACATTCCCGTAGCCGCCCATCGATCCGTAATGTCAAGGCGATGAGGGAGTCGAGGTCCATGGGACGCTCCCGGGCTGTGAACTTGCTCTAACCTCCTCCGATAATACGTGAAGCAAAATGTCGAAAAGGATTTCCAGGTTCCAGGCACTCTCAACTACCAACGTGTGAAAATCCACCGCATAGTCTACCACACTACGGGAGTCTTGACATAGTTGGAGCAGCTTACGAGCAGCCTCTCTCCCGGACAACGGAGAATCAAACACTTTTCGTCCCTCTGTCACAAACTCCTCAAGACTGAGGCAAACGGTGGACTCCCACACTGCCGTAGCCCAGGCAAGTGCCCTCTTGGACATCAGAAGGTATGCTATCTTCGAGTGGTCCGAGGGGAAAGAAGAAGGCTGCACCTCGAATATGAGGGAGCACTGGGCAAGAAAAGCCCGGCAGGTTCCAGAATCTCCAATGTAGCACTCCGGAGGAGGTAAACAAGGTTCTCGGGACACCGGGGTAGGCTGGGAAGGAGTGTTGCTGCTGGCGGGATTGCTGAGAGTCTGGGGAATTACTTTTATGGCTTGCTGCCTAGTAGGGAATCTTCAGAGTTTATTGAATGCATGGTCATGGCGTTCTGCCGGGATATGGAGTCCCTCCATAAGGCTTTGCAGTAACTCCTTGTAAGCTATTATCTGATGGTAGCACAACAGTAAACAAAGAGGGTAGCATATTTCAACCCTGCAGGCGCTACACAAAATGCAGAAATAAAATATTTAACATGCCTTACCTTTGATGAGCTTCTTTTGTTGGCACTCCAATATGTCCTATAAACATCACAATTGGTCCTTTTGTTCGATTAATTCCGTCCATATATCCAAAATGTCAATTTATTTGTCCCGTTTGATCCAGAAAAAACTGCTTCCAAAATACACAACGTCACTACAAAATATTTCAAAAGTTGCCTATACACTTGGCCAAAATATTTCAAACTACTTTTGTAGTACAACTTTGGGTATTTTAAAACATTAATAATCGATCAAATTGAAGACGGGTCTGTGTTCAATACAGGAACACAACAAACCAAGCTACTTTTCAAGTCTTGCGCAACTCTTAACAGTGTTACACAGTTCCTAGATGCCCAGACAAAGGAATAACCTCAACCAAATTCCAAAGACTGGTGACATCCAGTGGAAGCGATAGGAACTGACAACAAGTTCCTAAGAAATATCGTTTGCCAATGAGAACTCAATGGACAGAGACCTTCTTTTTTTAAAGAATCTGAATGGTTAGTCCTCGGGGTTTTGCCTGTTCCAGAAACTTCAGAGTGTTTTATATCCAAATGTACTAATACTATGCATATCTTATATTCCTGGCATGAGTAGCAGGAAGTTGAAATTGGGCACGCCATTTATCCAAAAGTGAAAATGCTGCCCCCTATACCCTACGAAGTTAATTATTCCACGGCCTGCATACTCACCAGACATGTTACATGTTGCATTTATATTTTTGGACTTTGGAACATTGCTGTGTGGACTTGCTTCCATTCAGCCACAAAAGCATTAGTGAGGTCGGGCACTGATGTTGAGCGATTAGGCTTGGCTCGAAGTTGGCGTTCAAATTCATCCCAAAGGTGTTCGATAGGGTTGAGACCAGGGCTCTGTGCAGGCCAGTCAATATGTTCCACACCGATCTCTACAAACTATTTCTGTATGGACCTCATTTTGTGAATGGGGGTATTGTCATGCTGAAACAAGGAAAAGGCCTTCCCCAAACTTTTGCCACAAAGTTGGAAGCACAGAATCATCTAGAATGTCATTGTATGCTGTAGCGTTAAGATTTCCCTTTACTGGAAGTAAGGGGCCTTGTCTAAACCATGAAAACAGCCCCAAACCATTATTCCTCCTCCACCAAACTTTACAGTTGGCACTATGCATTCGGGCAGATAGCATTCTCCTGGCACCCGCCAAACCCAGATTCGTCCGTCAGACTGCCAGATGGTAAAGCGTGATTCATCATTCCAGAGAACGCGTTGCCACTGCTCCAAAGTCCAATGGCTGCTCGGCCATGGAAACCCATTTCATAAAGCAGGGCAGAAATTTGACAAACTCACTTATTGGAAAGGTGGCATCCTATGACGGTGTCATGTTGAAAGTCACTGAGCTCTTCAGTAAGGCCATTCTACTGCCAATGTTTGTATATGGAGGTTGCATGGCTTTTATACACCTGTCAGCAACAGGTGTGGCTAAAATACCCGAATCCACTCATTTGAAAGGGTGTCCACATACCTATGTATATATTGTGTATTTTCGCAATATCTACATAGGTAAACAATATGTTCGAATGAGGTCTAATCTATTCCATTTGCTTTTAAACTTACTCTATATTTCTTGCACAGTTTGCGTGCAGATCGCTCTTCCGGACTGTGCGGTGTGGTGTATGTGTGTGTGTGTGTTAAACACTGTGTGTGGTGTTTATCGAAGCAGAGTGGAATGGACTGGTTGCAGTGAGATGTGTATGTATTCTTTTGGGTTTATTGTGACATGCCAGCTATACTCTTGTTTCAGTGTCTTAGTTGGCCACATCCATAGCAGGTGTGTGTAGGCAGACTGTGTGTGTGTTACCTACCCTGTGTGTCTGTGTACTGTTCATTTCCCATCTGATGTGTGTTGTCTATCCTTGTGTGCAGGGTGTGTATGTGCCATATCATAATGTGTGTGTGTGTGTGTGTATTGTTCCCCCTGCAGGTTCTCAGGGTGGAGTGGCAGGTCCAGGTGTCTGGGCTCTGGCTGTCATCTTCCTCATCAGCGTCATCGCTACTGGATCCTTCATCCTCTACAAGTTCAAGAGGTGGGTATGATAGACTCACATATATCAGATATTTACTGGGCACTAGACACACATAGTTAAGATTTTGCAGTTGACCAATTATTTGTAATTATGTTCCCGCCCCCCTGACCATCCACTCAAGAAAAAAGTCAGCCCCCGGCTGAATCTAGTTTAATCAGTTCATGATCCCTGGCCAAGAGCATGTGGTCAGGAAAAACTCCTGAAGCTAAAACAATAATGTCCTTTGGTATACGCTTTCATCGTGACATAGTCAATATACTGCATGTTGCCCATTTGGGAATCAAACCCCCAATTATGGTGTTGCATTAACCATGCTTCAACCATCAGAATCAGTCATCCTCTGAAGCATTGCATGACCACAGATGAAAACATAACTGCATGTATGAAGATACAGTAGGTGAATACATTATTGATTCAGTATAGATGTACTTGATGAATCTAGAATGTAGATGAATGAATATGTTGTGCATGATTTGTCTTCTTTTCACAAGTCCCACCAATAGCACTTCCTTTGCATCCGATGCACAAAGTCCTCAATCTGTCACTCATTAACATGAACCACAACCTCTCATCAAAACTACAAATCCCACAGTCCTTGGCTTAGGACTGAGGATGCCTATCCTCCACTATTTTTCAGAAAGCTGCCTGGCCGAAATGTGTATGCCCAGATGCACAACGAGAAGGAGCAGGAGATGACCAGCCCTGTCAATCACAGCGAGGACACGCAGCACATCATCCAGGGGGAGGAGTTTATCGACGACGATCTGGACTCGCAGACTCTAGGTAACGCAGGAGGTAGCCCCGCCTTCCGTTCCCTTATAAGGACTAATCCCTACTACTACTAACAGAAAAGCCTGCTACTACTCACAAGCCCATGCAGCTAACGCAAGGTATTAGTTATTTGCAAAAGTATTTTCTTTAATCTATTGCTACTAACTCCAGAACAATATTGTGAATTAAAGGTTAATTTAAGCATTGTAATACTTATATTAATAAAATAGTTACTCTTTAAAAGTTAGTTTGGCTAAAATATGACTCTTGAGATGATCAAGGATATTGTGCTTTAATGTTGCAAGATAAAGAAGCATGTGGGATTTTCCCTTTTAAAACCAACTGACCCTCGGCACTAGTCTCACCCACTTATTCTCTCTCCTTGTTGCTAGGTAACCACTCGGGTGTGGTGCTGAGCATCAACTCCAGAGAGCTGCACAGCTACCTGACCAGCTGATGGCTGAACAAGGACACACTAACCAGCTAGCCATGCTAAAGAGCTAGCCATGCTAACGAGCACAGGGAACTCTACTCTGCCTTCCTTCTCTGTCTCTCCGTCTGACCAACCAATCCACCACTCCCCTTACAGAGGAAGAGAAACCACCATAGTACTACAGTCTAGCAGTACTCTCTCTCTCTCTCTCTCTCTCTCTCTCTCTTCTCTCTCTCTCCTTCTCTCCATGGCCCCTCGCTCCCTTGTTACGGCTCTCGGTCTTGCCACTGGACCAGAGGGACACTTACTGTATCCTCCGTTCTGCTTCTCCCTCAATCGCTCTACCCCCCCTCCATTGCGTTACTGTAACATCAGGGGTGTGGGCCAACTCTGCTTTTTACCCAGTGTTCTCTGCACCCAGTGTCCGTTGCACCCTGTGTCGTGTTTGCTCGGTGTGTTCTCATTGGTTAAACCCCGCAGAGACTGATTGGACACCACCCAGTGAGGATGGACAGTTCCGACATCACAGAGAGGAAGCCCCACCCACTGGCCTGCTATTTAAAACGCTCTGTACTGTAAGACTCATCTTTTCACTGACTGTTTTCACACACTAGGTAGTTCCCAGATATCATAGTACACTAGTAGAAGAAGGATAGCGGGGTACACAATATGACCAAAACAGAGCCATGCAATGACCAGGCCATAGCTGTGAAAAGTACATCATTCTCACACACAGTTTGGGTACTGTGGTTTAGTAGTGGAGAAAAGAGAGGTAAATATGTTATTAATAGCTTTGTTTACAACTCTGGGGGATCCTACAAAATGAAGAGAAGGTTTTTAGGAGAATATTATTTGTATTTTTTTAAACAATCCCATAATTTACAATTGACGCCATCTCTGTTTCTCTCTCTCACTTAAATGCAATAATACTCTTTCTCAGGAAAGAATTAGATGAAATGCCCCCTTTAAATCTGCAGGGTTGTTATATGAAGGATAGGGTGTGGAAAGGGAGCAGTCTGAACCAATAATGTACATAAACCCTGGATTGCTGAAGCAATGTATTGGCCATTAAGAGGCTTTGAAGCCACCGGTCGGCCATATTGGCACTCCCCAGTAGGAGCAGTCTTCCATAGGAATTAATGGAATTCTACAGTATCTCAATTAAATGTTTCAAGGCCAAAATTACATGTATTTAAATATTTTTTTTTGTTGTAGAGGGGAAAGTAACATTTAGCAACAGAAAAATATATATACTTTAAGGGAAATGTTTATATATTTATATATATTTGAATGTTTAGCTCACATAATATAATTTAAAAGTATGCTTTAACGTGTCTGGAATAAAATACGTCTGACAAAAACAAATGTAGACATTAATAAATGCATTTCTATAGCTTCCAAAATATTTTTTACACTGGTGGGGGAGTGCCAAGATGGAGGCACAGTGGCGTCAACACAGCGCCCCAGAATCAGTCATCTAGTGTATATATAAATCATTGGTCGGAACTGAGGCAAGGTTGCGTTCTTGAAAATAATGCAATTACCCAAATAGGCACTAAGGGGTGGTGTTGCACTGTTTTTAAATCCCAGATACAGGTATTTCAGAGTCGAGCTAACATGAAGCATGTGGGAAAATCTTCATTCATTCACCGTTATTTACATACAGTCCTTGTTGAAACGGTCTCCATTTGTCATACAGCAATGTATAACAATGCTCTATAATAATGAAATGTCATTTTTATGTTTTACGGTACTTGATTACTAGGTGAGGTTAAAGGAGTGACACTTTGTATGGTGTTTGATATTTTAGCAAAGCTACAGCATGTCACGTCCCTGGTTAAAAGAAAAAGTAATTGTTTGTCCCACCGTGCCTAAAAAGACGCAGACTCCTCTGCTCTATGACATTTCCTTTGCATTTCCTCTACTTATTTATTTACTAATAACAATTTGACCGCGCCGCCAAGTTAACCCCCGGGTCAGAGGTCAACGCGAGTTCATTTCCCCAGAGACTAAGGTCGTCGTCATGGAGAGCGTCATGGAGATAAAAGGTGTGGCTGTCGTTACATGAGCCTATATTAGGCAGAGTTAGCAGTGGTATGGTGGTAGGTCTCCTATATAATTTGGTTTGTGTACATAGATGTTTATATGAAAAACCTCCCACTGTATATAGTCACTTGAGTGTGAGTATTTTACACTAATATGAAAACACACACATCTTTCTGGATGCCCCCTTCACTGAATCCCCCATCACAGTAAAATGACACAGGGAGCTTTCTCATTACCCATTGCTTGCTTCTCGTGTATCAGCATTATTTCTGTGTATAGCGAAGTACCAAGACTTTTATAGGTAGGCTACTTTTTGTTGTATCCATTGTTTAACTGGAAAGGATCGCTCACGATCAAATCTACAGCCTTCACTTCTGCACTCGTGCTATTGCATTTGGGATACATTTGGTTTCATTCCTGTAAAAACGTGAAGTAAATCTTAGTCAGTAGCTTTCCTTCCCATTGCACATTTCCCAAAGACATTTCATTTACACCAACGATGTAGTCTTGAGGGAGTGCAGTCCAGGGAGAAGTGTACTTCACATATTGGGGCCATATGATGGGGTTGTCTCGATTGAGGCAGAGTACACCCGTCTTAGTGACAAATGCTGAGAGTCAATCTCAAGCTTCCCAGTGAGTCAGTTACATTCATGATAATGTAGGCCTATCTGATACGAACAGACAGTACACCACACTGGACTATTCGATTTGATTCTCTGTTCTTCATCTTTTGTACATATATATATATATATATATGCTCATATTTGGCTTGTTCTTAGTTTTCTAGTGACGTCTGTTATTACCCCCCCCCCCCCTTGTGGGGATCAAGAGAATCCAACGTATCCTGAAGGAGATTCACTGTTGACAGACTATGTGAGATTGACCGCAGTTGTATTAATATTTTTGGGTTTGTTTGATTTTTTGGTCAATTAAAAATGTGTTGAAGTCCTCAACAGAAAGTGTATCGCACTTAACCCTGCATTCTGGAATAAATCACTCCCCTAACTGTACGTGTTTGTTGTCCTCATTTGATCGGTTCCGTAAAGATTTGACTTCTTCAAAGGCTTGACGATCCGTTGACTCAGCCGTGCTAGCTCTGGAATAGAGCAAGTACATGGAATGGCTGGGGGTTTGAGAAATTCTGTTTGAAACCTATCCAACTTGCGCTAAATATGCACTTAATCACACACGTGGAAATTAAACTAACAATCCTGCTGTTCCCAATCGCTTGCACATTGCAACAGATCGATTGGAATGCTCAAATCAAACTTTACTGAAGGGGTTTCATCAAGTGAATGGCAAACGCGTCACCAACAACGAGCAGAGTGGATGGGTTAATGGCCAATGGGGTTGAGCCACATCTCTTCAATGAGCCTTTGCAGACCTGTCGATGTGGAGCACATGAAGACAAGCACTTCAGGTATGAAGGAGTTGGTGGCACAGGGTTGTGGGTTAGAACCAAGGTATTGCAGTTGGATGTCATGGCAGTTGGTGGAATGTGACAACTGATGGAGGTTAAAAGCTTGAACCGACAACCCTGTGCTTACTGGGGAGAAAACTTCAGGGTAAGAACTCTACACCAGACTCCTTCACTTCTCATTGTATTTATTTAACGAGGCAAGTCAGTTAAGAACAAATTCTTAGGTACAATGACGGCCTGCACCGGCGATGCTGGGCCAATTGCGCACCACCCCACGGGACTCCCAATCGTGATGTGATTCAGCCTGGATTTGAACCAGAGACTGTAGTGACACCTCTTGCACGGAGATAGACCGCTGCACCGCTCTGGAGCGCATCAGCAGTTGTGGAAAATTTCAGAAATGTACACTAAAGGTCAAGAGTTTAACCTCAGAGCCATTGCCCCCTGTCATCCCCCATTGCTTCTGACCCATCCAGATGAATCCGAACAAACGAGCCAATCAGCAGGAGAGAAAGAGTTCGCAGATCTAGTTCTAACATTTGACATATCTAAAACAAGTGACACAGAATTCGGATCTAATGCAACCATCACTATGATTTCTCAGATTCTTGGGTTTATTCCTGCATTGATGTGTATGGTATCACCTGCTAGCAGGTAATATTGCTAGATCATGTTTTGAACAACTGTTTTCTCATATACTGTATCTTGGGTAATTTCTTTCAATGCTTTGCTCTTTGAGAATATACGTAATAACATTTTCATGGAGGTTTTAAGATTCATTTGGTCTGACTACACATCTAACCCAACACCAATAAACAAGAAAAGAGGACATTTGGAAAGGAGTTTATTGCTTTTATTTACAGCCGTTCGTCACCGAGTTGGCAACTGTCAAAAGAAGTACAATGGAGTAGAAAAGTCTAAGGTGCAAAACAAACAATGTTGCTGTTTCTCCCCTACTCCCTCTGCCCACACCCCCACCCCCCCAATCTCCCCTCCCGCAATGTGGGTTCACATTTTCTCACTGATGTATCTCTTGTCCCATTTCAGTTTTGAAGGTGTTTATACAAAGGTAGGCTTTCGAAATGGATTAGACACTTAACTTGTCCTCCTCTCCCTCATCTCGTGGTGACTATGACTAGCTCTAGCTTGCCATCTAGTGGGACTTTGGCCGGGATTCAATCCCATGGCAGGTTATAGACATTGTGGCGTTTAAAGGGGTAGTTCACCCAAATTACAAAATGACACATTGGTTTCTTTACACGGTAAGCAGTCTATGTACAATGTGTGACAGCAATCCAAGCTTTGGGTTTAGTTTCCCTGGCAGTGGCTGGTACCGTTTCCAAATGCTAACGTTTTAGCATTTCTGCTACAAAAATCCCATTCAAGTCATGGCACCAATATCAGAATTTTTCGCATCATGTTCAAATCATCAATAACTGACGTTTGGTGAGCTTCACAATAACATGTAGATACTTTTGGATGATGCACGGACAATGCTAATATTGGTCCCATGGCTTCAATGGGATTTGTGCCACAAATGCTAAAACGTTAGCATTTGGAAACAGTGCCAGCGAAACTAATCCAAAGCATGGATTTCTGTCATACCTTTGTCCATAGACTGCCTACACGGTAAGGAATATGTCAATATGTCATTTTGTGTAAACCATCCCTTTAAAAGGCAATGTTCTCAGGTTTGCGGAGATCCCATACGCGGTAAATGCTGCTTATATATGCGATCGGATTTGAATCCCGGCATCAATCTAACAGAATGGAAAAGCTATACAAATATTTACACTCTGATAACTTGAGAAACCTCCATTGGTGGCCATTTTTGCTATGCACAGTCTCATATTCCAACCAAATACACCTTAAACCAGCCATTTTAAAAGGTAAATGCGCCTTTGAGTAAATGGTAAAAGCTTGTTTGCAGTAGTACATCAACATGCTACTTCTCACTCCTACAAAGCACAGTGGTTAGGTTACACTGAGCTGTGTGGATATGACAGTATTTGCCATGTACTGTAGATGTGGTAAAAGCATTACCAAAAGCACCATTTGAAATAAATGACATCATAAATGACACACATAATGTGTGTGCTTGTGTGTTCACGTGCGCGTGCCTATGTAGTGTGTATGAGCTGAAACGTGTTGCTACAGTAGAAGTTGGAAGTTCAAGAATCCACAACTAGGTCACAGTCTCTGGTTGAAGCGGAGAACACACAGTATTTCTGACCATACAGGCCTCTATTTCTAACAATGTATTAGTGATGGGGATGGAATGTGCCTTGGAGACGTTTTCAACACACGCGCACACATACACTATCGTGCGCACTAACACGCAAGCCACAAACACGCTCACTCACTCACACACACAGTCGTGCGCACTAACACGCACGCCACAAACACGCTCACTCACACACACACAGTCGTGCGCACTAACACGCACGCCACAAACACGCTCACTCACTCACACACACAGTCGTGCGCACTAACACACAAGCCACAAACACGTTCACTCACTCACACACACAGTCTGGCGCACTAACACACAAGCCACAAACATACACACACACACACACACATCAGATCACAGGGCTACAGTACACCAGTGGCATGATTAAAAGAGCTGGGCCGAGGCTCCTGGTTGTCAAGCTTAAATATAAGAGGCCACGTTACTTGAGGTTTTAGGATTTTTCCAATGCCAGAGGCCAAACTCACCAGGACACGACCACGCCTTAGCCTGACCTGCACTTTACTGAGTGAAGCATTCCAATGGCCCACTCACAAGCATCAACCAGTAGGGAGTAGGTGTGTTGCTGGTTTGATGATCTGCAAATCATCTGGATTGCCTAACAGTGATACTGATGATTCGATTAACCCATTTAGATGACGTGAACATTAGTGGCGCAGTGCAGTTACCACTCTAAACATATGCTTGTGAACAAGAGAGCTTCTAACAGAGTAGGAAAGATAACATGGGCGCTTACGGAGAGCTAGCTATACTATAAAACAAGCATTAAATATTATCAACATAAATAATCACAGGGATGTTTACTTAATAAACATTTACAAATAAATACTTGGATTTTTGAACCCCAAGAGTTGTAGAAACCAGATTTGTGTGTGATGGAGAAACAGATCACAAAAGACCGTCTATGATTGGATGTCTGCTTGAAAAGAAAGAAAACGATTGGACGAATACCAAAACCGCACGACAGAGTATTTCAAACATGCCAGATATAATACACGGTATTATACAATAGTAAGCTACAAAAAGAGTGCTAATTTCTTTATGTTTTGGAAATAAAGTATACTCAAATCAGCATCGTCTTTCTGGTTGGCGATGCTACGCTTGTAGAGTAGTCCTCTTCAACCTTCTTCCCCCATGTGAAAAGTGAATAAATATATACACACACAAAAAAAACAAGCTGGTACAATAGGATCGTTTGTGAAGAGAGTTGCTGCTTATGTGCCCGTCTTCATCTCCCATTCCTGCAACGAAGGGAACAGTGACTGTGCTTGGGTGTCAGGATATCAA